>NC_058135.1:6389087-6501436 GCF_016433145.1 Gracilinanus agilis | reverse complement strand
GAGAGAGAGAGAGAGAGAGAGAGAGAGAGAGAGAGAGAGAGAGAGAGAGAGACAGAGAGAGAGACAGAGAGACAAAGAGACAGAGACAGAGAAACAGAGATAGAGAATAACAATTCTTGACAGCTGCACATAATAAATAGGATCTGGTAACCCCAGAAGTCCTCAAATGAGTATTATGGCAATCACATTTTTCTTTTCACCTGAAAGCCAGTATACACCAAAGCCTTGAAAGGAAAGTCATGCCCTAGATGAGGAATGAATTGTTTTGGATGCTTAATCCGATGAAGAGAATGGCAGTAACTTCCGCAGGCATGAGCAATCAGAGTCCCAGTCTTAGTACTGACAACTCTGTCTATCGAGCTCTCCAGCTACAACATTTGATGGTTGTGCACATGTACACACACACACACACACACACACACACACACACACACACACACAGATGTCAGGTGCTTGGAGGAATTGGATACCAGTAGTTGGTGGGACTGGAAAAGGTCTCATGAAGGTGGTTCTCAGGCTAAAATATTAAAGACACTCAGGATTCTGAGAGGCAGAAGTGTAGAGAGAAATGTTTTCCAGGTGTTTGTAACAGGCAGCACAATGTAAGGAAGGAAGCAATGGAAGGCTATGTATGAGGAAGATTAAGCAGTCCAGACTGACTTGACCACAGAGTATGTGAATGGGAATAAATTGTCATAAAACTGAAGAGGAGGATGAGAGCCATGGTGGTTTTCAGCACTAAATAAAATTGATATTGATCTCAGAAATAATAGGGGACAACTAGGGTTTATTGAGTAAGGGCAGTAAGATGGTCATATATGAATTTTAGGAAAATCTTTTTAGCAGCTTAAGTGGAGGATAACTTGGAGTGGGGAAGGGCTGAAGATAGGGAGCCCACTTAGGAGGATATTACAATGATCTTAGATGACAGGCTAAACTAAAGTAGTGGCTGTGTATGTTTGTAGAAACAAGAGGATAGATGTGATAGTAATGACAGGATATGGCCACAAGTTGGGATATTTAAGGAGAAAGAGTAGTGAAAGATACTGTACAAGTTGCAAAAGTGGGTCAATAAAAGGTGATGATTACATTGGCAAGAACAAGGAGGTTTGCTAGAAAGGTGGGTTTGTGTGCGTGTGTGTGTGTGTGTGTGTGTGTATGTGTGTGTGTGTGTGTGTGTGTGAGAGAGAGAGAGAGAGAGAGAGAGAGAGAGAGAGAGAGAGAGAGAGAGAGAGAATGTGTTCAGTGTTATATATGTTAATTTTGAGATGCCTAAACTATATGCAGCTTGAAATATCCAGTGAGCAACTGACAAGGTAGGACTGGAGTTCAAGGGAGAATCTAAGTCTGGACATGTAGATCTGGAAGTTATCTTCCTAAAAATGATAATTAAACTCATGAGATGACAATTAAACTCACACATCATCAGTACACTTGGCTTCTTTGATTGGAGGGTACAGCCAAAGACTTCTCAGACATTTCATTTTCTGCCTGGCTGTGTTTGTTTGGCTTTGATTTCTCTACCACATCCTTGGGGGCTTACTTTCCCCTTCTTTCAAGCTTTCTTTTGTATGTTGTCTTCCCTGATTCAGCTGTAAGTTCCATGAGAATAAATATTGCATTTCTTATTTCTATTTGATTTTCCATCAATTAGCAGAGTGTTGGCACATAATAGGTGCTTTATAAATATTTAATTACTATACTACTGAGTTACATATCAATTGGAGACTAGTCAGTCTCTGATTACCATTTTTATAAAACATAATAGAAGCTCTCCCTTTACATATGCAGGCTCTCACATGCTAAATATATATATATATATATGTAGATATATATATATATATATATAGATATATAGATATATATAGTTTTATACTGGTTTAATTTTAATACAAGACTTTTTCTCCTACTGTCTCTCAGGGCTTTTATACTTGAAATTCCAGTAATCGGCCACATTAATTTCACAAGCTGCAAATTAAAAATGGCAACCCCTGGACATTAGAGAGTCATTAGCAATAAAACTAGTCAAGCTAAAGAATTGTAACATTCATTTTATTCTGAATAGTCTTAGGGTGATTCCCAATGTGGTTGTCTCTGTAATGATGGGGCCTGGAAAAGACCTTAAGCATCTAGTTAAGGCTGGTTATTTCCCTTGATTTCAGATAGAATCATACTTGAACCACTTTAAACATATGGGGATTTTGTAAAAAGCCCCCCAGAGAAGAAGACTCCATAATATGCCTCTGGAATATACTGAAATTTTTCACCATATTCAGGGTCAGTAAAGTTTTCATTTTTTTGTAGGGTAGTTAAGCACTCTTTCGAAGCATAGAAAAGGAGGCTTTCTCAAGGGGCTAATGAATTTCTTTTGTATTGTCTTTAGTGAAGATGGAAGATAGCTGGTGAAAGACTCTTTCCTGGTTTTGAAAACCATTAAAAATTCTTGTCTCAGCTTTCTCTGGTATATACAACCTTTCCCTTGATCATTTATATGTTATTTATAGAGTGGGGGCTAGAAATCTTTCTCTGTCCAGGAAAAAAAGGATGCTAATAGATGGAATTTGTGGCACCATTCCTCTCCTTCTCCTAGGTATTTCAGTTAGAAGCTTGAGTTATTCAAGAAACTATCTGTTCAAATCTTCATGACCCCACTTAGGGTTTTCTTGGCAAAGATATTGGAGTGGCTTGCCATTTCCTTCCCAGCTCACTTTACAGATGATGAAACTGAGACAAATAGGATTAAGTGACTTACCCAGGATCACAAAGTTAGTAAGTATGTGAAGGTAGATTTGAACTCAGGTGTTCTTCACTCCAGGCCTGGTGCTCTATCCACTGAATTATCTAGATGCCCAGAGGTAATTGTTGTAAGAAGAAGCAATTGGAGAAAGTTATTTGTGTCACAGCGCTAAAGTTATATGGGACCAAATAGGAATCTAATCTAATCCTCATTTTTCAGATGAGGAAACTGAAAGTTCAGGGAAGTTACATGACTTTCCCAGGAAGTGAACATCAAAGGCAGGATTTGAAAACAGATCTTTTGATTTCTGAACCACTGCTTTCCCTATGATATTATATTGTAAAGAGAATAGCAATGCTCTCTATTGAGCCTTCAGATTGGCAGAAAGTATTAACCTAAAGAGGATGGGCGTGATGAGTTGAGAGGATGGGGAAGAGTGAAGGACCCAGAGGTCACATTGATGAACTGTAAGACATGAGTATTAAAGAGATTCTCAATATGACTACTCTCTCCACTTGGTATAGAACATAGTCTATCTATTCTCTATGCAATAGAGCTCTGCCTCCTTCAAAGGTTAGGGCAGATACACTCAGTATACTGGATGCCATCCTCTAGGTCTCTTAACACTGCATGCATACTAGTAGACTACATTGGGAGGTGATGTGGAACAATGGAAATAAAACTGGCTTTGGTAACACAGGGCCTGGGTTCATATCTAACCTCTGATAATTATTACTAATATGGTGTTGGGAAAAAAAATCACTTTTACCTTCCTTGATCTAAGTTTCCTCATCTGTGAAATTAAAGGGTTTGATAAGATGGCCTCTGTGAACTTGTCTAGGACTATAAACTTATATCCTTGTGTTTTTTTCTTTTATCACATGACTGGTTCACTAATACTTTTGGTCATATATTTCAATGATGAAATCTTTCATGCTACTTCTCTTCCACAATCATTGATTGGTCATGGGTCACAGGCTCCTCACAACCACACTTGATTTGGCTACTTTGGATAGTTTGGAAACTAGTGTTTCATGATTGGTAGCCAAGCAGCAATCTCATGGAAACTCTTCTATTGTGAAATGCCACATGTAGTCAGTACTGGCCAAAAAGACCCAAAGAAGGTTCTCTCTGTTGAGTTCTCTTTCTCGTCTAGTGAGTCAGAATCAAGTGTTTTCTTAGCATGCTGCCAACTTTCCCACCCCACTGCATAAATAACCTTTACTTTGGAGACACTTGACCTTAAAAGGAATGCAGAGTATATTAAAACCTTTCCTTAGGTGAGCACTTTGGACTTTCTCTTGAGGAGGAGTGGAGGAATCTAAGAACAGCAATGAGAGGGATCAGAATATTTCTGAGAAAATGAAATATCCATTTGCTTGAAAGTCTGGAAAATCAGTTTCCTCCTCTCTTATTAAAAGAACTTTTGGAGAGATCATTGTGTTTTTCTATAATCCCTTATTCCTGGTGGTTGCTGGTGAACCCATTCTTTCCTACTAATGAATATAAAGTCCCCAAACATTAATGAAGCAGACATACTGCCATGAGTGAAGGTATACTGCCCCCATAAGCTGGGAATTCATTTGACTACACTGGGAGAAAATTGATGGAACTGAGCAGACAACAGAGAGTGGTGACACTTAATTTATTCATCTTTCCTTAAGAGGGACTGTCCAACAATCAACAGTTTGTCTATGCATGAACAATGGTGTGGGCTCTTTTGAAAATTTCTATTCTCTTTTCTGCCTTCTGAGACCACTGAAACTGGCACTAATTAGGCTATCCAATAGAAAAGGGAGGATAACAGGTTCCAGACATGCAGCCCTGAAAACTTGGGAATTGGAAGCCATCACTAAGTCAGGGAATGAGGTGGTAATAGTTACATTAAAGAAGACAAAAGAATGTGCTGCTAATAACTTTAAGAAAAAAACTTTTCAAAAAGTTTTCTCATTTTCATTACGATGTAGTAGTGGACATATCAAGATGAACCTGGTTCAAAACCTTCCTCAGACATTTGGTAGTTGGGTACTTGGGATCTGGGACAGTCTGTTTGCATTAGTTTGCTCATCTATTGATTGGAAAAAATCATCCTGGCATGCTTTAAAAAAAAACAAAACAAAGGGATTGAGAAACTCAGATGATTGTGTGTGTGTGTGTGTGTGTGGCTTTTGAGACCTAGAAATCCTAAATGGTCCAGTTTTAAAAATCATTTATCTTTTCCTTATTCCAAGCAAAGCTCTTCCCCCCAGTTTTGCTTTATTCTTTTATAAGTGAAAGTGCAAGAATGTCAATCTATGGTCCATTGTGAGACAGCAGGGAGGTAGAATTTGAGTTGTATTGCAGGTTTTGAGCTTATTCAAAACTTGGAGACATTTGGGAAAATAAAGAAACAAAGAAGTGGGAACAACCCTGAAAAATGTCTCACCCCTATTGGGAAAGTCTTCCTGATTTTTCCCTAGTTTCTCTTGAGGCCCCCAAATGCAACACACAAGTGTCTTATGTCGAACAGCTGGCAAACAGCTTAGAGACATTCATCAACAAGGAAACAGATTGTATGAAAACTATCCTGTGAATGCATGGAGAGAAACGTCTACTGCCACTGTCCTCAATTATTCATTTCGCAAAGTAATCACTAAATTTGTTCCAATAAAGCTCCCAAGGATTGTACGTGCTTATTAAAATGAATAAATGAATGAATAAATGAAAAAATAAACAAGTTTAAATCTGCCTCAGGCAGGTTCACTTTTTCCGGTTCAGGATTAGAACAAAATGAGGCACTAGGAGAACATATATCCTTAAAGAAAAAGAAGTTTACTTGACAATAGCATGGAAAGAATATTCAGCAACATACAATGGTGAGTTCTTTAAGTGCAACTGTGCTGATGAACACTCTGACCAGAACGATGTATCTGCTCAGTAGGTTCTATTGATGCATACAGAAATGGGAAGCTCATCACACCTTCAGAGTCCTGACTATTCAAGCATCATCATATCATTGACAAGGTGGATTTTGGAGATGTGAGAGGCCTGGCATAGGGGAATACAAGAGGAGTAGATGCCAAGAAAGGTAGACAAACCCCTCAAAGGAACCAAGGAAAGAATTCTTAGGCTTTTCACCAGTTCACGTTTCAGGGAAATTTGGTTCCAGCTATCCAAGTTAATAGACTTTATGCAGATCCAAGTGGCCATGCATTAAGGAAAAAAAATCAAAGGCACAAGCATATTGAAAAATTAAAAAGACCTAGAAAAAAGATGATTATGAATTTATATATGACATTTGCAGGTATAGAATGGGGAGGGGAAGAAGAAACAAGATTTAGTCTCACTCTTTATTAGGGAATGGCTATAGACAAAGGGAGAGATGGATGGATAAAAGTGGAGAAATATTCTGCTCTAAGTAAATCACAGTAATGAGGGAGTTTCCAAGTCAGTCTCATTGGCAACTCCACTATTCCTGAATATCAGGTGGCTTTGTTCAGCTCCTGACTGACATCATTTTCATCATCATATTGTAGACTATTAGGGCCATTTTTTGATTCCCTGGTCATTAGGAGCAATAAAACAATAGTGCCCTAGCTGGGTCCTGTCTGAGATGCTTATATTGGTTCCATTCTCCATCATTCTCAAAGGGAGAGAATATTGGGCTTGAATTATATCTAACTATTCTTAAATATATTATTTAGTCTACGGCAGTGATAATGAGATGGGAGGGTGATGTGAGAAATGTCCTCAGGCACCTGTGGAGAGGGAGAGAGGAATAGACTGGTTCTGTGTCCCTCTGGCTTTCTAGTAAAAGAACTCTGTGCTAGGACGATGGTGCACATGCCTACCGAGGGGGTTCTGAGTTCCCTCTCTGGCATATGTGCCATAGGTTCACTACCACAGGTCTAGAGGATGTGAGTTTTAGGCTCAGTTTCAGGAATTAGAGGAGCTAGATTCAAAGCTTATCTCCCTCTGTTACCACCTTGGTAAGATTCTTTATGTCCTTAGACCTCAGTTTCCTCATCTATAAAATAAAAAATTTAACCTCTGAGGTCCCTTTTACATCCATGGTCCTAAGATCTTAATGCCATTATTCTCTCAAATAGTTTGTGACTGCCAACTATGGGGAACACTCAAAGCTCAAAGTTGCACAAATGCTGGTGAACTGATAAATACATTGGTGGGCAGAAGTCATTGTTATATGTCACTAATAATGCCTTTTATTCAAGAAATGGTCTAAAAGAAATTCTTGAAGCCTTGGAAGATTAGGAAAGGAAGAAGATTGCTTTGGTTATAATCACAATTGCCCGTCTGTTGAGGTATAGCCCAAGCATTGTGCTGGTGCTCAACTATTTAGGAGGAAAATATTCCAATTTAGGAATACTTTTGGCACATTAGATTGATCCTTTATAATGGATCCATGATAGTCAAAATTCAAATAAAGCAGGTTGTGATCTGTATCAGTGTAGAGGGGACATGGCTGAGCTTATATATTTCCTGAAGGAGAATTACCATACCTGATTTTTAAGTACTATGTCCCCTAGAAGTATCCCAGAACACACCATGAACTGAAATAGATGTAGTGGACTAATGAGATGTAGAAGTGCCATCCTTCTAGGTGTGGAGTCTCCTACTTTAGCCGGACACTGAAGTAAACAAAGAATATGTCTGGAGAATGATGGGAAAATGGGCTTAATAAGAGTTTAGTTGAGCAGTTACGTGGCTCAGTGAATAGAATGCTTAGCCTGAAGTCAGAAAGATTCATCTTCCTGAGTTCAAATCTGGTCTCAGATACTTACTAGCTGTGTAATCTTGGACAAGGCATTAAGCACTGTTTGTCTCAGTTCCCTCCTCTGTAAGATGAACTGGAGGAGGAAATGCCTAGAAAACTCCAAATAATGTCATGAAAGGTCAGGTATTTCTGAACCAATTGAACATAGGAATTTAACCAGGACATTCTTGCAAAAGAAATGCAAACTGGATGAAGCTCTTGATGCTTAGTCCAAAACATTTCTGGTGAATCCATGAAGCAGCATTGGGTAATAGACAGGGGAGATGGACTTAAAGTCAGGAGGACTTCAGTTTGAATCCTGCTTTTGACTGACATTTACATGTAACCTTATGTATTTCTCATCTGTAGAATGGGGATTGTTCTCTTGTCATAGGTTAAACCTCACAGAGAGATTTTGAGGCTCAACTAAAATAATGCCTATTGAATAATGTGAAAACTTTAAAACATCCTAAATATTCCAGATATCATTATTATTATTAAAACCTTCTTCCTAAAAGTCCTCTACAAGGCCTGGTCTAGAGGAGATAACAATATGTTCTATAACTCAATTACTCAATTGAGCAGTATTTATTAAGCCCCTACTGTGTTCCAAGAACTATGTTAGGCACTGAGGATATAAGCAGAAAGAATGAAACAATCCCTACTGCAAGGTACTTATATTCTAATGGGTAAGAAAAATGTCAGTATATAAATTATAAATCTAGCATATAAATACAAATTCAAAGTAGTACAAGAGAGTTTGGGAAGAGAAAGCTAATAAATTGGGGGAAATCAGAAAAGATTTCATGCAGAAAATGGTGCTTGAGCTCCATCTGTGAGGCAGAGGTTGGGAGGGAATTCAATCCCCGCAAGGGGCAAGCACCAACAGTAAAGAGGAGATAGGACATTGGGTATTGTATATGAGTCAGCTAGGTGGTGCAGTGGATCGAACAGTGGGTTTGGAATCAGGAAGACTCATCTTCTTGAGTTCTAGCCTGACCTTCAGACACTTGTTACTTGTGTAACTCTGGGCAAATCCCTTAAACCTGTTGGCCTCAGTTTCCTCACTTGAAAAGAAATTGGAGAAGGAAATGGCAGGAAAACCCATGAAGGGAAGGACATGCCTAAACAAGAAGTGGAAACAGAGGAAAGGTCAATTTGAATGGATTGTAGGGTTTAGGACTCTTTGTTTCTCCTTATTTACTTGCTAAATTCCTAAAGTTCCTAACTTTGGGTCCTTCCACTTTCTCCCTTAAGGGTGGACAGAGATAACATGAGCAGATGAAATGGATCTAATACTGGCAGCAAATCTGTTAAAGGAAGAGATCAAAACCATAGCTGATGGGCAGCTAGGTGGCTCAATGGATCTTAATGTATAGAGCACCAAACCTGAGGATGGGAGATCCTGATCTTAGATGCTTCCTAGCTGTGTGACCCAGGGCAAATCACTTACCCCCAGTTCTCCAGCCCTAATCACTCTTCTGCCTTGGAAACAATACATAATATTCATTCTAAGATGGAAGGTAAGAGTTAAAAAAAAACACAAAAAACTACTATGAAGGTATGCTTTTTGATTAGTTGCAGATTTCATTGTTTTCTCCTATACTGTGGATAATCAGAAACTTGTTCCTCATTCTTGTACTTCCTTATATCTCTGTGAAAAGATGAGGTACATCTGCCATGATGAATAGGTATAGCTAACTTTAAAGAGTATCTCCCACATCCTAGTAAAACACACCCTATGAGATCATATGTTTACAGTATATTTCTTGAGATGGGGTTGATGAGACTTGATCAGAATATAGTGGGAAAGAGTCCTGACATGAGAGTCAGAAGACCTGGATTTGAATCTCCTCTCTGCTTATGTGGGAAGTTAATAATATTTAACAAGCATAAAGCACTTCAGGGTTTGCCAAGTTCTTTACAATCTCATTTTAGTCTTAAAACAATTCCAAGAAGTAGGTGGATTATCCCTGTTTTACAGGCAAGGCTGCAGACAGAGGTTAAGTATCTTGCCCAGAATAAGTATCTGAAGCACATTTGAACTCAGGGCTTCCTGAATCTAATTCTTATGCTCCATCCGCTGTACCACCTAGCTAACTAGGAATTTTGTAGCTGGTGAAAATGTGGAGGGTCAAATCATGCAAGGGTGGAGACCCTGAGGAGGCTGATTGGACAAGTAGGGGGCACAGAGACCTCAAGAAAAAGTGCACATTAAACGTACCATTTAGAAACCTCTTACTTTAATAAGTCTTGTTCAGAAGGTACAAAGCTCAATTGTTTCTATGGTTCCAAAAAATTGTAAATGCTGTCAACACTCTTTAAATTTTGGCACCCTAAGGGAAAGCCCTCATCATTCTGCCCTATTTATTGCTTTGAGGAAGTTACTTTTATTTTGTAAAGGCATCTCAGAAACAGCACTGAAAATCTAAAGTCAATAAACATTTGTAATATAATTCATCATTCATTCACAGATTATCTCTGTGGTTTGAGGACCAATCTTGCAAAATACATAAAGAAATGCATCACTGGAAAACTGGCTACTAGCTGATAAACTCTTTGACTGTCTTGACAGAAGGGTTGTCACATGGTTTAATAGTTGTTTCCTTGATGCCACAAGAAATCAAAATCTGCAAATTGCTTCAACCTCCCAGTGGAAGGTTTAAGGGTTTTCTTTTTCTTTTTTTCTGTAATCTCAGAAAAAGAAATGTTACTCACCAAAATCTTAACTACCTCATGATTTTGTTAAAGGGGCTTTTACAGCCCCCCCCCCAAGGGTGACCTTTCTATTTCCTGGTAAAGATTAGTCAGCTATTCAAATTACATTTCTCTTAATTATCAGCATTTTAAAAAATTGGCTAAAAATTGGAACAGGGCAGCTAGGTGGCATAGTGGATAGAAGTCAGGAAGACTCCTTTTCCTGGTTCAGATTTGACCTCAGATAATACATAACCATAGGCATGTCATTCAATCCTATTTGCCTCAGTTTCCTCATCTGTAAAATGAGGAGGAGAAAGAGAAAACCAATCTAGTGTCTTTACCAATAAAACCCCAAATGAAGTCATGAAGAGTCAGACATGCCTGAAAAATTGCTGAATATAAATGACTTTTGACTTTACTAGTGTAGGGAATTCTTCATATAAAATTCTACACATTCCTAAAAATTATGAAAATTAAAAAAAAACTTTAATTTCCATTTATAGTCCATTAGAAAAACTAATGAAACCTCATGATGTTTATACAGATGGAATACCAAACAGAATAGTAGGGGATAATCAAGTTCTAACTCCTAACTTTACAGATAAGGAAACTGAGGCCTACAGATTTAAGGTAATGGAATACAATCAAGAATTTATTAGACCCTGAGTGTAAGGCCCTAAGTCACTTACTAAAAATATAACAAGGACCCCTGATTTTAGAGTCATCTGGGGATCAAAGAGGTTAAATGATTGGAGGGTCTCACAGCTATTGGATATTAGAATGATTTGAATTCAGGTCTCCTAATTCCAAATCCCAACTCTATTTGTTGTAAACGAACTTTTTCCTCATTTACAAGGAAGGAAATAGAAGCCTAAAGAGAGGAAAATACAGCCCAAATCATTCATTGTACAACTATTATATGCTAGGCACTGGAGATACAAAGGCAAAAATGAAAAAAACTATCTGCCTTCAAGAAGTTTACTTGAGGAAAACAAAATGTAGGCAGAACATTAAGTAAAATAGGTATACAAAATAAGTTCTGGGGAAAACAGTACCCTAGAACTGGGGGGTGGGGGCGGTAGTGCTGATGGGGTTGATAATTTAAAAACATTAACCCTCCTTTTCCATGTAATCATGTAAGTGTGACCTTACTAAGTAGCTGAGATAACACAGCTGATACATTAAGACTTGAATCCATACCTTCTGACTTTACAATGGTTTTTCCCATACCCAACCTTGCCATTTGCTCTCATTAGGTTTCAGCATGCAGTGTCATATGAATTCAATGTGATGGTTTCCACATTTGGAATTAACTTCTTTCTTTGGAAAAAAATGTATTTTAGACATACTTTGAAGTTTAATCTGAATTATTGACATTTTTATCATTGCTTTTTTAAGTCTAGATAACCAACAGAAAAAAATCAAGCCATGATTTGTGGTATTTTCCAATTTTTAAAGGGCAAATGCTCACACTGAAGATTTAACTATTGGCTCTCTTGAGCCTACTTAAGATTGTTAACATACCACTGTACACTATGGCTTGTAATAACTTAAACCCATAGGGCACTTTAATGTATACAAAACATTTTCACCACAAAAGTCTTGTGAAATAGGGGGTTGAAACTATTATTATCCCCATTATATTGAATAAGAAAATGAGGCTAAGAGAGTTGAATTATTTTTTTTTTGCAGGATGCTTTGACATCTTGTTGAGGCCACAATATGTAGGGTAGGAATTTAAACTTAGAAAGGATCTGGTCTAACCCCTTTATTTTGCAGATTAGGGTACTAAGCCTCAGGAAGAGCCTTACCCAAGTTTAAACTATTAATGAATGTCAGAATCAGGTTTTGAACCCAGTTTTTGATTCCCAATGCAGAGGTTTTCCCACTATCTATACCATGCTGCTTCAAGGAAAGGTTTGCTGGTTGTTTTTATTGAACATCTACTTCCTTTGGTTGTTGTGATGAGATCATTCTTAAAGTCACTGCCCAGTCCGATAGCTTACTTTGACTAACTCTTTGTGGTTAAGTGCCTGACATGGGAATAAAAAACAAAATACCAAATGGGTAGCCTTGTTATGCCTACAATTAGCAGGGTAAACATTTTAATAGGCATAGAAGATACCAACAGATGTTCCCATTGCATGTCTGGGAAAAGATATTGTTTGCTAATTCTCTGACAACTTGGCCCTTGAGACCTCAGAAAGTTTCTTTCCCCATGGGAGATTTATTACTTGGAGTGTGATTGATGTTTCAGAAACAAGCAGGGTTTTCAAAAGGCTAAATACACCCATCATTCATGCTGGAAGGAAAAGATATATACATTGTTTTTGACAGAACAGAGATAGTGCTATTAAGTGCATTTTTAGGTGAGCATCAGGAGAGACAGAGGAGCAGGAAGTGAATGTGGCTGAATTATGGAGAATATGGGAATCAAGGGTTTGTGGAAGAGAATTTTCCTCTGCATTGAGTTCAAGGGTGTTCTGGAGCTGAGCTGATTGTTAAATAATTTTCAGTGTGAGCATTTATGCCTTGGAAACTGGCAAATACTCCAAATCAGGTCTTGATTTATTGTTTTGCTAATTGTCTAGGCTTAGAAATATGATGGAGAAAATATTACTAATGCTGATTAAGCTTAAAAGTATGTCCTGAGTTAAAAATAACATTCTGTAGAGCTTCTTATTAAACACTCATCAGTACATCTTGGATTAGACCAAAAACAAATGAAGAAACTGAAAACTTGAAGAAATTTCTGATGGAATGATGGCTAGAATTTGAATCAAGTTCACATATCATATGCTACTAAGAATCTCAGCATCCACTGTTCAGATTCAGACTCCCTCATCATTACTCTAAAGTCCTCCCAAGATCATTAATTAACAAAGAAATTCTTAAAAGGGCAGTTTGTTACTCATTCCCTCATTTGAAATATATTCTCCTGTAACAGAAGTGATTTAGTGAAGATACTGCTGAAATATGTGGGTTTGAATCTTGATTCTACTAATTACAATCTAGGTAAATTTGGGTGAGTAATGAAATTTCTTTCAGCCTTAGTTTCCTTATGTGTAATATGAGGGGCTTAGATTAGATGACTTTTGAATTAACTTCCAGCTCTAAATGCATGAACTAGCTATTAATAAGAGCTAATATACATATATAGTGCTTTAAAATTTTTTTCTGATTTTTTTCCAGATTTCATGTAGATCTCATTTTTAAAAATTATTTTCTGACATTTTACCATTTAGCTTTTAGGTTTAGCTTTAAGGTTTTTAAAGTGCTTCACTTAAATTGACTGATTTTATTCTCACAACAATCCTAGTAGGCAAGTGCTAATTTCATTTTGTCTGTGTTGTTTTCTCCTAAAAACTATAAACCAGAAATCAGGAAGTATTTCATTTTTGTCTTTGTGTCCTTGGTACCTAGAACAGTACCTGACACCTAATTGTTGATTTAAAAAAAAATTTTTAACCTTTAACTTCTGTGTATTTGGCTCCTAGGTGGAAGAGTGGTAAGAGTGGGCAATGGGGGTCAAGTGACTTGCCCAGGGTCACACAGCTGGGAAGTGTCCGAAGCCAGATTTGAACCTAGGACCTCCCATCTCTAGGCCTGACTCTCAATCCACTGAGCTACCCAGCTGCCCCCCAATCATTGATTATTAAGTGATTATTAAATGGAACTGAAATGAAAGCGAGTACATAGGATGCTGAGAAATATTACCTGTCTTTCTCTTTCAAGTATGTACAAACAAGGCAGCTAGGCATGTAATATCTATTGTGAGTCTAAGTTGGGAAGACTTGAATTCAAAGCAGGTGTCAGACATTTAACAGCTATGTGACCTTGGCCAGTGAATTCACTTATATTCTGTCGGTTTGAATTTTTCATCTGTAATATAGGGATAATGATAGTACCTACCTCCCAGGGTTGTTGTGAGGATAAAATGAGATAATATTGCAAACCGTAAAGTGCTCTGTAAAAGGTAATAATGCTAATGCTAATAATATAATTGTAGGATGATAGGCTGAACTCCATCAACTAGACAATTTCTTTTCTTTTTAATTTAACATAATTTCCACCCAATTGCATATAAAAGTGGTTTCCAACATTTTGCAAAGAATATTGAGTCTCAGATTCTCTCCCCACTCCTTGTTGAGATAGTAAGCAGTATCATATAGATTTTATATGTGCAATCATGTAAAATGGTTTCCCATATCAAACCTCTCGTGGAAGGAAACGGGAACAAAAATCAATAAAGAAAGAAAGTGACAAAAGTTTGCTTTGGTCTAGATTCAGACTGCCAGTTCTTTCTCAGGGAGCAGGTGGGATTTTTTTTTTTTATCATGAATCCTTTGGCATTGTTTTGGATCATTGTATTGCTGAGAATAGTTAGGGTATTCACAGTTGTTCATGGTACAGTATTCTTGTCATTTTGTACAGTGACCTTCTGGTTTTGCTTATTCAACTTTGTTTGGTGTCTTTCCAGGTTTTTCTAGGCTTCTCCTGCACATCATCTCTTACAGGACAATAGTATCCCATTATAATCATATACTTTAATTTACTCAGTCATTTCCCTCATTTTCTAATTCTTTGTCTCACAAAAAGAACTGCTTTAAATATTTTTGTGCAATGTAGGCCCTTCTTTATTTTCTTCTTTATCTCTTTGGGCTACAAACCTTGTAATAGTATTGCTATGTCAAAAGATATATACTGTTTTAGAGACTTTTGAGAATAGGTCCAAATTGCTCTCAAGAATGATTAAATCAATTTACTATTCCCCCAAGAGGGCATTTGTTTTTCAATTTTCACCACATCCTCTCCCAGTTTTGTCATTTTCCTTTCCTTTGCTTCTTATAAGCATCCATTTGTATGTCAGATATCTAATGATCCCCTGAACTGCCCACTTCACTCCCTTTTGTCTTCAAAGAACAACTCATCACCCCATCAACCCCTCTCTAGTCATGTAGCCTCTATTGTCAAAAGGTTATAAGAATCCAAAATCCTATCTCTTGGGAGAGGCATTATTTTCTCCTGCACCTGCCTCCCAGTCATTTAACTCAATAAATTCAACATAATTTTTTACATTTTTAAAAAGGTTATCATTGGAGCCTGGCCTTCTTGAAAGGAACATCCTGAGCCTCAGGTTTTAATTTCTAGCTCTCCCATAATAGTTTGGTACCTCAGGGTTGTTTTAATTTACATTTTTCTAAATAATATTTATTTAGAATATCTTTTGCATGTCTATAGAGAGCTTTAATTAGTCTTTAGAACTACCTGTTCGTATCCTTTGACAATTTATCAACTATAGAATGACTTATGCTCTTCTATATTCTACTCATTTTTCTATGTATTAGAGAAATGAAGCCTTTATTAGTCTTGTAAATTTTTTTGCATTATTATGATTATACATATGTATTACTTTCCATTCTATTATCCCCTGTTTAAATTCTGACCACCACCTCCCCAAATCTGCTGTCTTTTCTAACAACCCCAATCTCTTTCTTTTATCTCTTCCCTCTTCTATTTTCCCACAGGGTAAATTATATACCCAATTGATAGTGTATGTTCTTCTTTCATTGAGGTAATTCTGATGAAAGTAAGGTTCAGGTGTTCCCCTTCCCACTTCCCCCATCTTTCCTTCCATTGTAACACCTCTTTTATGCCTCTTTTATGTGTGATAATTTACCTCATTCTATTTTCTCCTTCCTCTTTCTCCCAATGCATTCCTCTTTCTCATGCCTTAATTTAATTTAATTTTTTATTTTTGTTTCCCCTCCTTACTCTATTAATTTCCTTCTTAAAGTGCATTAATTCTATTTGTGCAGAGTTTTTCCGTGTCGTGTAATGGAAATTTTCTCTTTTGTCTTCTGTATTGGACTTTCTCTCTTATTTGGTTAAGAATACATTTCCTACCCATAGTTGTGAAAAATCTAGTTTTCTTTTAATATTTTTTATGGCATTACTTTTTTCAAAATAATAATACTTGCTACCATTTATATATGACCTTGTAACTTGTAAAGTACTTTTCTCAAGACCTGTATTCAAGTTTCAGTTCTGTTACTTAGAAGCTGTGTGACCTTGGACCATGAAAGTCCCTTTTCTGGGTCTCAGTTTGCTCACCTATAAGATGAGTGACAATCTTATTTTATGAAACCTCAAATTTCCCAGGCCTTTATCCCATGGAAACTTGTCTTCAAGGAACTCCCAGACTGCTCCTTGTTCCAGACTGAATGATAAGCATCCATTAAGCCCCCAGAATAGGAGGGGTAGAGATGCTCAAGAGTTAAGTACCCTTTTTGGTTTCTTGTTTTCTCTCTTTGCATTTGGGTCTCTCCCAGATACCTTAGCTTCAGGTTATAACCTCAGTTGTTCTTCCTTTCCTATATTTCCTAAATTGTATATAAGTCCCCAAGTTCTTCAGTTCAGTGGGAATTCCAATGAGGGAGATGACCATTCCTGGGGCATTTTCCAGGAGACATCATTCCCAGCTCTCAGAGCTTAGTTTGGTGTATGGTAACTGATATTGCTTTTGTGGAGGACTCTTGTGGTGACCATAATAGCATTGTCTCTCTTGTCCTTGACATGGGCACTGTGCAGAGATGGCAGGGACCCTGTACCCCTTGACTCTGGCAGGCTGTGAGCAGGGGAATTCCCTTCCCCCTTCCTGCCCTTGAGACCCCCTAGGCAAGGACCATTGTCCTTGGAATTCCTTTGAGTTGAGATAGGCGAAGAGATACACCTCCAGGACACACCTGGACAGTCTAGGCCCCGAGGGTCTAGGATGGACCCTGCACCAACTGAGTGCCTGAGTGCAGGGAGTCACGTACACACGACTGGAAAGGATACAAAAGGGCGAGAACTGGGGGACCAGGGGAGAGCCTCCCATGGCTGCTCCACTCATGCTGTCTTGCTGGCCATTAATCCTATCTTACTAATAAATCTTTCTTTTTTTACTTTTAAGCTAAATTTGGAGTCCTCTCATTCTTGAGAATGGTTTCCTTCCCAAACCCAGGGGTTCACCAATTTGCTCCCCTATGACATTCTGATTAAAGACTTCTTCTTTTATAATTACTTTGGTGGTTCTGTATTTTTCCAGGTTGACAACAGCAATCACACTTGCACTATCTACTTCATGAGACTGTTATGAGAATCAAATAAGATAAGGTATGTGGAGGCTTTGTGATCACAAAGCACAATAGGACATCTTTAATATTAATGTCACACTTGTATCAACTGGGTTTTTAGAGCTCAAAGCTTGCCTCTGTCCCAGAGGAACTTGCCTTTAGGGGAAGTCCCTAACTGACCTTGTCTTAGACTGAATAAGGGATCACCAATCATCCCTTAAGTGTCCTGAATAGGAGTAATAGAAATGCTCAAATTCTCAATCACCATTTTTGTCTTAGAAGTTTCTTCCCTTGTATCAGAGATCCATTCCCAAGATCAACACCTGGCAGAAACCATTCTTTTGTATCCATTGTAAGTTAGGCCACTCCCTGATACCCCAGCCTTTAGCTACAGCCCCTTTCCCAAGCCTGCTTGTAACCAGTCCATGTATGCTTGCTGTATTATATTCCCCAAAAGGCATATAAATCCCCAAGTTCTATTATTCTTTGGAGAATCATCTTTGGCGGTGATTCTCTCAGACACACTGTCCCCAGTGCCCCAGAGTTTTGACTCTCTGTGGTATTTAGCATATGGCTCTGTGTGGTGGCTGAATATTAAGGACTTGTCTCTTTCCTGATTAGAGATTTGGTTTTATGACTACTTTAGTGGTTCTGTGTTTTTCCAAATTGACATATCCATTTTGAATGTATTGTATAATATGAATAAGATGTTAGTCTAAAACTAATTTCTACCAATATCCATTCCACATTTACCAGTAGAATTTTTTAAAAATCAGATGAGTTTGTCGACATGGAATCTAGAGTTCCCAAACTTGTAGCTTAGTGAGATATGATGAACCCCAAGTTTAGAAATAGTTTGTAGGTTGGAGACCCCCAAAGCTTGGACTTGTTCCCTGTTCCAGTGAGAATCCACCCTGAAGGGAATCTCAGGCTAGCAGTTGCAGACTGAATAATGGACCCCAGGGTAAATGCTAAATACCCTTTTGTCCTAGGTAGTCTTGCCCGTGGTAGGGCCCTGGAAGGCACACCTGGGCAGGAACTATCCTTTAGTATCCGTTGTGTAAGTAGCCCCTTCCCCTACACCCTAGCCTCTAGCTATGATCCCTTTCTCTAGCTTGATTGTATCCTGTCAGTATAATGTCAATCATCTCTCCCGGCCCCTAGATCTTCCCAAATGGTATATAAGTTCCCCAATTTCCTTTGTCCCTAGGAGTTGTCATCTAGCGCGGTGTCACTCCCAGGGGGATCAGGGAGCAGAGCGAAGCAGTGTTCCTTTAGACTGCACAAGGCGCAGCTCTGCATAAGAGGCCAAGTAGCCCTCATCCCCCTTTCCCTTGATTAAAGAGTGGTTTTATGACTATTTAATAGTCCCGCGTTTTTCTAAGTTAACAAGTTCTTTCTGAGAAAGCAAAAGGAATCATGACTATAATAATTAGCCTCAAGCCTCGGGTTTTTCCAGAGATTTCTGATGCATTATAGTAATACTTAGCAATTAGGAGCTCAGCTTAAGAAAATCAAGACAACCAACTGAACCCTGACCTGACTGTTCCAACTGAGTCTGGACTGAAAACAATCCTAGGAACTTTTCCTGATAAGACAATCATTATCTCACCAGGAGAAGCTTCAGAGATTTCCAGATAAAATAACAGTTATAAGACTTTCTACTCAGGACTTCAAAGTCATCCCAAGGATTTATTGTCAAGAATTTCCTGTTTTACCATTCTCCCTCAAGTTTTCATGTTGTTTTTTTCTCTTTTTCTTTCTCATTAGGTTACTTAATTCCTGTATCTAATGGGCTTAGAAGAGAAGTTCCCTCATGCATGCTGTTCTGCCTAGAAAAATGCTGTAAATATACCCTTTGCCTCTCCCTCTTTCTATTCTCTTTCTCTTACTCAGTTGAATTCTGGTCTGGTGGGGTCAGACACTTGGGAAAGTTGTGAATTGATATTTACCAAGTCATTTAGGTACCTTAGTTTATTGAAAACTGAATACTTTCAGCTTCCATTATTTCTTATTATCCCTTGTCTAGTCTGTCCCATTCATCTACCTCTATTTTTAACCAATATAAAATGACCATTGCTTTATAATACAGTCTGTGATCTTCTTATCCCTGGTTCTTTTCAATACTTTGGTACTCTGAGCTTTTGTTTTTCCAAATGAATTTCATTATTTTATTGCATTCAGCAAAATATTCTTTTGATAGTTTGATTAATTTCTCACTAAAACTATTAATTAACTTTGGCAATATTGCCATTTCAAAATTATTTTGACATGGCCCAGTCATGAGCACTAACTCTTCCTTCACATATTTAAGAAGTATTTTGTAACTGAATCTATACAAATATTTTGTCAGCTTTGGTATGTTGACTCTGAAAAAACACAGAACTATTAAATAGTCAGAAAAGCCACTCTTTAATAAAGACAGAGGTAACAGGGCTAAGCTCTGTGCTACATGCCTATGCAGAGTCCGAGAGGATTGAACTCTGAATGTCCTGGGTCCTGACCCCTGGGAGTGACACTGCCCTAGATGACCACTTTGAGGAGCCATTGAAGTTGGGAAACTTAAATATCTTTTCAGGGGAACATGGGGTCTAAGGACAAGAGGGATACTTGATGGACCTTACAATAGTAACTAGGGAAAATGAGAGACCTGAATAATAGTGAAAGGTTGAAGCCTTACAATGGACAGAAAAGGGAAAGACAAAGCCAAGGGCTGGGCCACTCTGGTAAAGGACCCTGGCCTAAGGGGAGAAACCATTAGGACAAAAGAGATACTTAACATCTGATGGGATTAGCCATCCCCACCTAGATTCTATGAAGGCCCCTTGTTGGTTTGAGACTGGTGAAGTTGGACTTTCCCTCAGGGAAGAACTATCACTCACAAAGTCAAACCTGCGACTTTCACTTTTGGGCCAACTAAACAGGAGTTTATCAATTCTTTCTAGAATACAAGTTTGGGGGCTTCTAGATTCCACATCAACAGGTATTGAGTCACAGAACTTTTATACATTTTGTATTAATTTGGAATGGAATTTTCTTTTCTATTACTGCCTCCGGAATTTTTTTGTTATTAAATAGACATGCTATTGATTTTTATGGGCTATATTATAGCCTTCAACTTTGCTGATGCTATTAATTAGTGTTTTTGCTGATTCTCGGGTTTTCTAAGTAAGCTATTATATCATAAGCAAGGAAAGGATAATTTTATCTTTTATTTATCTTTACATATTTAATTTCCATCATTAATTTTTCTAACATTTCTAGAACTATATTAATTAATGGAGAGATTAAGGGCTGGTGATTTATTCCTGTATTTAGTATAAAAGGTTCCAGTGCACCCCCATTGTATATAATTCTGGTTTTAGTCCTAAATACTTTAGTGTTTATAATATATATGGTATTATAATATTTAAAAGTATCTGTATGCTTATAATTTATAGAAGTTTTAGTGTAAATGAATATGGTCATTTCTTAAATGCTTTTTCTGATCATTATCTACTGATAAAATAGAGTCTTTGGATATTTTTACTTTAATATGATTAGTTAGGCTGATTATTTTCCTAATGTTGAATTATACCTGTATACTTGGCATAGATACAACTTAGTAGTAATCAATGTTATTTTATATTTTTATTTTTGGGGGGAGTTGTGAATGTCATTTCAGTTTCCCATCCATGACTTTTTCAAAAGGTTGAAACAAAAATACCAAAGTAAACTGATGATGAATCAATCTTATTTAGTTCCCAGGAACTGCAAGACTGAATTTGAAAGAGAATGGTCTAGTCTGAAGAACTAGAGATGCACTCCCAGCTACTCTAGTCACTCCTAAATGGCATAACAAAGATGGAATTTAAAGATGAATAGAATTTTATTCCTTTTCCCTAGAATTAATTTTTTTTTAAACCCTTGTACTTCAGTGTATGGTCTCATAGGTGGAAGATTGGTAAGGGTGGGCAATGGGGGTCAAGTGACTTGCCCAGGGTCACACAGCTGGGAAGTGGCTGAGGCCGGGTTTGAACCTAGGACCTCCTGTCTCTAGGCCTGACTCTCAATCCACTGAGCTACCCAGCTGCCCCCCTAGAATTACTTTAATAAAAATGTAATTAACCCTTTAGCACCTGCATGCACTCTTAGGACTCCACACCTTGGGCCTGGGCTGGTGCATTTTTCTAAGCTTCTGTGACAATGCTACCTTTCTTTCCCAAGCTTCAATAAACTCATGAATTTCCCTGGTTTCCTTAAAAAAATCTATAGGACCTGAATTCTATAATTTGGTGGAAATTCCTATTAATGGTGTCTTTCTAGAGACAGTGGTTGTCCCAGTGTGGATGGTTATGTATGGTACGGATTAAAGACATGTTCTTAAAACTACTTTGGTGATCGTGAGTTTTTGTTTTTTTTTTTTAGGTTTACAAGATGAATTGTTGTCATTTGTTTGACAGGATTTTATTTAAAAATGTTGAATCAATATTCAATAAGGATAAAGTTCTATAGAGACCCCAAACTTGTGGCCTGGTGGGATCTGATGAACCCCAAGTTTTAGGACTAGTTTTAAATTGGAGACCCTGAGGCTTGGACTTGTTCCCTGTTCCAGTGAGAATCCACCCTGAAGGGAATCTCAGGCTAGCAGTTTCAGACTGAATAATGGACCCTAAGGTAAATGCTAAATATCCTTTTGTCTTAGGTAGTCTTCCCCATTGTATCAGATCCTTTCCACAAAAGACCCACACTTGGACTTGGACCACCCTTTTAGTATCCGTGGTAGATAGCCCATTCCCTTAAACCCTAGCCTCTGGCTATGATTCTCTTCCCAAGCTTGTTGTATCCTGTCAGTATGGTAATGTAAATCATCTTTCCCAGGCCCAGGATCTTCCCAAATGACATATAGGTTCCCCAAATTCTTTTGTTCCTTAGGGTCCTCATCTAGTGAGGTGGCACTCCCAGGTGTCAATCCTCAGACTCTGCATAGGTGTGTGGCATGCAGCTCTGTGTAGAGGCCTATCTCATCCCTGTGACCCCTGTTCTTAATTAAAGAGTGGCTTTTCTGACTTTTAATAGTTCTGTTTTTTTTTCAGAGTCAACAATGTATTAGGGCTGCATTTATCTAATAAAATTAGTCTTATTTATTTTGTAATTTTTAAGAATAATTTGTGAATGGTTGATACTGTTTTTAAAAGTTTTATTTATTTATTTAAAAGTTTTATTGTTATGGTTTTTAAAAAGTTTTAATAGAATTCTCATGTGATTTCATCAGGATTAGGAGTTCAATGCCTTTACCCCTTCTCAACATTATCTTCTGATATAGTTCCATTAAAACAATTTTTCCCTAAGATTAGATTCAAGATTTTTACTTTGCCTCCCTTTATTTGGAATATTTTATATTTTTGAAGACATATCAATGCCTTCTTTTGTGTTCTCAGTTTTGTTATTACATAATTGTGCATAGTAAGTTTTGATATTAAGAAAAACTTCTGGTTTTGATATGATTTCATCTTGTTCACTTTCTATTGTTATGGGAGAGCTTAATCTTAGTTGATTCTGGGGACACCCACTTAAAGAAGGAACATATCTATGCTACCACAGATCTTGAGAAAACATGGATTTTATTAGGCCAAATTTCTGGGAGGCAGGTGCAAGTGAAATCTGACTTGATTAGGGAGAAGGAATCTAGGATTTTTATACCTCAAAGGAACTGAGCCTATGTGACCAGAAAGGAAGGTGAGGAGAAGGACGAACCAGGAGGATTGAGTGGCATTCCCATGTGAGGTGCCTTGGTGTCGGGGGCACAAGCATAGCTATACCTTGTTTGTGATGTATTAAGCCCTGAACATAAAGTTGGTGAGTTATACAACTTAGAGAATCTAGTGGTGTTTGAGATGCAAATAGAAGGAACATATCTGTGCTAAAATTAAGGGAAATACATCTAAACCAGAAGGAAATGCATTTCTTAGATAAACTTTTGTTTATGCAGTTGTCTCTTTGATTGCACCAGATTCAGCTTTCTTCTGCCACCTGCCTTCCTAGGGTCCAGGTTCCAGGAATTCCTCATGTACTCTTCCTGACCTGGGATTTCTCTAGAGGCTTGGAGCCTTCCAGGAATGCTGCACCCCTATTCCACTATAGTCTTGACTTGGTTTTCTGCTTTTTTAAATCATGTTGGTTGAAGATTTATAAATTTTATTGGTCTCAAGTGAAAACAGTTTTTAGTTTTCTTAACTTTTTTCTTTGTTGGAGTTATCTGTCTTCTAATTTTTGCTATCTATTCTTTGTACTTATTTTCACTTTGTTTATTTGATGGCTTTCTAATTTTTTAAATGTGCATTCAATGTGTTAATCCTTTCTTTTTCTATTTTGTCAATATATGTTTTTCCTGTATAATTTTTCCTCTGAAGACTGCTTTAGCTCAATCCCAGCTCTTTTGGCATGGTGTTTTATCATTATGATTTTCTTTAACATGGTTATTGATTCCATAATTTTTATTCGACCCATCATTACTTGGAATTTTATTGTTATGACTCACTTAGGGTCTAAGTGTTTTGTTTGTGCTTCAAGTGTTATATTTTATTATCAGTTTTTGATATTCAAGAGCCTCTCATCTCCATCAGTTAACCTTTGTCTTTGTTTAGAAGACTGGTGGGCTGAGCAATAAACTCTTCCTAAAATCTTCCTTTATATTAGCTCAGAACTTTCTGGGTAATTTTCCATATCCCTGCTGGGACCCTGCTTGGTTTAAACTCTGTGAACATCATTACTCCCCTATGTTGAACTTCCTATTTTTCCCTGACCCAGCTTTTCTGTTTCCTTTTGTCTTTCCCAATTAAACTAAAAGCTCTTTGAGGGCTAAGATATCTTTTTTTCTTATTTATATCCCTAACTCTTAGCATGGTGCCTGGCAAATAGTAGATCTGATAAGGGGGTACAGGCTTCCCCTAGACAACCTAACATCCCAGACTGTGTAGAGTGCATAAAAGGCTCGTTTTTCTTTGCATTCCTGAAATGCTAAGGAGACTTTGAGGCCTTCTGGCCTCTCCCTTCATTCTTTTTTTTTTTTTTAAACCCTAGTACTTCGGTGTATTGTCTCATAGGTGGAAGAGTGGTAAGGGTGGGCAATGGGGGTCAAGTGACTTGCCCAGGGCCACACAGCTGGGAAGTGTCTGAGGCCGGGTTTGAACCCAGGACCTCTCGTCTCTAGGCCTGGCTCTTACTCCACTGAGCTACCCAGCTGCCCCCTCTCCCTTCATTCTTGATGAGCACAGTTAGGCACCTCTCAGCTTGCTCCTGGCAAACATCTACTTTATATCCCAGATATCTCATTATCCTCTAACCTGGACAGTTCACCCCCTTTTGTCTTTGAGTCACAGGATAAAACCACATGACCCATCTTGGCTTCCAGAGACCCAGTAGCATGCCTTCATCATCCTATCTCTAGTCACATAGGTCCTGTTGTCAAAAGCCTTTAGGAGGTATTCTTCCATCTTCTCTGATTCTCCTAGCTAGTCAATCTGACTGTTGACATACATTCATATTAATAAATCTCTTTTATTCTTAAGCTAGCTATTGGAGTCTGTCATTCTTTAAAGCTCTCCCATGACAAGCCCTTAAATAAAGGTTTATTGAATTAGTGAAAATTATTGTGCTGTGGTCTGTAAATGATTTGACAGCTTTCTAATTTTTTAAATCACATTCAATGTATTAAGCCTTTCTTTTTCTATTTTGTCAATATGTTTTCCCTGGTAGTTTTGCCTCTTTAAGGTTATCATTTCTACCTTTCTACCTTTATTTGCAATATTTCTGAGCAGTAATGCATAATCAATTGTCATAAAAACTCCACGTGATACTAAAAGTCAAATTCAATTAAGCAAATATTGATCATGTGCCTTCTGCTTTTAGGGATGGGAAGTCATTCTTAAGAGATATACTCCATCCCCACTGACCAAGACCTTTCAGCTTAAAGTCACAAATATGATCTCTGCTTGACACAGTCAAAAACAGAATTAAATAGTTTTTATGCATCCATCCGATGCCTGTCTACATTTAATTCTTTGAGGACAACCATTTCAGTCAGAAAGTTTCCCTGGGTTCTTTTTTATTCTTCTAGTGTGATTCAATAACTCTAGAGTTGGATTGAATGCCTTAAGAGGAGAAATGTCATGAAATTCATTAGTGTCATTTCTCCAGTAACTTTACAAGACACTATTTTAGAAACAGATTGAAAAACAGAAGGTACCTTTAGAAGTTATTTAGTATATTTTACAAATGAGGGAATAAAAACCTAGATAGAAGAAATGCCTTGCTTAACAGGTTCTTAAGGGAAGAGCTGAGGCTCAAACTCAATTTGACTGATGCCAAATCCAGTGTTTTTTCCACTGCTCCATCCCGCCTTCCTAAGCTGCTTATATATTTACTTGATTCTGATTTATTAGTCACTACATGTGAAATAATAACTTTTAAATCCAGCATGGATCCTGTCATCCTGCCATAATTCTTCCAGCCTCCTGGACATGTTTTTCAGTGAATAGTCCATGAAGTTGTTAGGATATTTCCTTTCCACAGCCCTAACCTCTAACCTCTAATTTGTCAGTATCTTATGAAGCTACTGAAAAAAAAGTGGGGTCACTCTGGAAGTTAAAGAGGCCCATGGAAACTGAAAATGGAGAGGCAGAAAATGACAGAACTAGGCTCTCAATTCATTGGATTCCAAAGTCAAGTTAGTATAAAACAAAGTGAATACAAAATACAATGGAAGGGTTTCTCAATTACTTACAGATAAAAGGAAACTTGGCCCAATAAAACAAATGTCTTGGTTTTTTTTAAACAAAGTTGGTCTGGAGTAACATTATCAAGTAAGAGAGACTTGCCTTAGTTACAATCTGACAGTTCCTTTAAGAGCCCTTATCCTAATACCAGGAATTCTTTTTCCCTACAAGGAATCTGGTTTTACTCTTCTGATAGCAACACTATGGACCTTAATGGCCTATTTGAGATTCCAGGTGTTAAGGTTGTCACTGCAAGGTGTTTCTTGGTAGAGGCAGAGATAATTCAAGATTCTCTAGGGACCAGATTCTCTCGAGGCATTTGGGACCTCTACTTTGAATTCTTAATGAATTTATTATTAAACCACAAACAAAATAAAAAAAATTAGTGTATAAGCAGAGGTAACTTAAGAACCTTATGTCTCCCAGAAGAACAAGTTACCTTAAAAAACATCAATGACATGAAGGAAAAATTACAAATAAAATGGCTAGAAATTTTGAATAGTCAGTCAGTAAATATTTATTATTTATTAAGCACCTAATATGTGTCAGAAACTGTGCTAAGTAATGGAGATAAAAAGACAAGTCCTTTCCCTCAAGGAGTTTATACTCTATTGGAAGAAGAGAACACAGAAAAGAAAGCAGAAATGTGGGTGTGAGGATACATTAACTAGGGGCATGGTGGAAAAGTTCCAAAGGAGCATAGTCATGTGGGATGAGAGATAATGAGCTAGATTCCTTCCTTAACTGGAGGTTTTGAAGGTTATTGCTCTATTCCAATCAGAGGAACAAAGGGTGATGAGTTAGAATACCAAGGCTGGTAGGATCCTGTAAGCTGAAGAGTTTTCTCCAATAATAAGTCTTGTGGAGCTTGATGGAAAAGTCAGAGAAGTCCCAAAGTAATGTAGCCTAGTAAGGAGTGACACAAAGGCAAGTGGTGGCCAAATTTCTCAATTCCAATCTCAAACACTGCAAACAGCCAGGAGAAAGATTTCTAGATTTGAAGGAGCCCTATTTGAATAATTTAGTTGTAGTTGCAAAAATAAAAAGCAGAAAATGAAATTGTATAATTAATTATAAAGGAAATCCGACTGAAACCTGAAGTACCATACTGCAAAACTTAACCTAAATATCAATGGAAAAAAATTGGATTTTCAACAAAACAGAGCCATTTGAAAAACTTCAGGAAAAAATCCAGCAATCTAGATGACCTTGCACCCTTCCCTTTCCACTTGTAGCATTTGGTGTGAAGACAGAATAGAGGGCAGCTGGGTAGGCCCCGTGGAGAGTCAGGTCTAGAGACGGGAGGTCCTAGGTTCAAATCCAGCCTCAGACACTTCCCAGCTGTCTGACCCTGGGCAAGTCACTTGACCCCCATTGCCCACCCTCACCAGTCTTCCACCTAGGAGTCAATACACAGAAGTTAAGGGTTTAAAAAATTAAAAAAAAAAAAAGACAGAATAGAAATATCTATACTCTCCTCACTTGTCCCTCTCAGCTAAAAAGGGAAAGAGTCAGAATTTCATTGATCATGCCTACTAGTCTGGAATATTCCTTCCTTTTTCCTCTTCCTCACTCTTATTCTGAAGTATTTTAATTCTTCACCTTTCTCATTGTGAATCCATAGTCATGTCAATTCCATTATTACTCCAGGAAAAGGTATACTAATTTTCTTCTCTATAGCTCCACTTGCTACACCTGAAGCCTTTTCTGTAACTCTCCACACAAAAATATCTATCCTGGGCTATTTCCCTCTATGAAAATGACTATTAGAATACTACTTGAAGGAAGAGGCTATATTTGCTCTTATATGTGCATCCTCACCCCTTTGTGCAGTGTCTGATATCTAATAATATCTTAATTGTTTGTTCCTCTCCTCCTTTCATCTTACCTTATCAAATGGTTTTTTATTCACACATTCGTTCATTCATTCTTCCTGATACACTGTAGCTTACTGATATAACATGACTGGGGGAATGTTTGTGTTACTTGCCTTTTTGCTCCTCTAACTTGGAAATATTTTAGAAATTTTTTGATTTGAAATGGTTCAAGAAAAGAAGATTTTGTCTTTTAAAAGGAAATGCCCTTAGTTCTCCAGAATACTAGCATATCTAGGCCAGTTCATTCCTAACAGATTCAAAGATTTTAATTCTCTTCTATTAAATTTTATAATATATATTGAAAGAATAAGAAGCAACTTATTCTTTTTCTGTTTTACCTATGATTTCACACATCGCTTATTCCCTAAATATTACCTAGCACGTTATTATACATTCATTATAGAATTTATCACATCCCTTAGGTTTTTGGGAGAGACTAAAGGACACGATGTCCCATCCCTGAAAAGTGTACAAATTTTAATTTTACAATAATCCATCAAACTCATCAGACAGACATTTATTCCCATTGGCTACCAGCCTAGAGGCATCCCAATGGTCCTGATACCAATACCATGGACCCTATATTTTATAACGCGATATTGAACATTTATCAATCTTTTTTAATGACAATACAAAATTTGTAGTTCATAAGTCTGAATAGAGAATAAGACATTTAGGCTCAGATGCTCAAATTATAGAGCTGTCAAAAGGCACAGAGATAATGCCAATGTTCATTACTTCTTTTTTCCAAACACAGTGATAAGGCCAGAGGTCATGAATGTAAATTAAATGAAAATGGAAAACAGATGTGAGGAAACACACCAAAGGAATGAATAAGAGGCAATGATCATCACTTAAACCTTTTTTTTATAAAACATAGGAAGGAAAGTGATTATTAAGAAGAGATATATTTCTTTTTGTTTGGTCTCATTTTCAATTTGATAACATATTTGAGCATATCATGGGATTATTTAATGAAAACATGTTTGAACCATGACTGAATTTTAATAACTCATAGCTGTAGAAATCTAGAGGTGAAAGGGACCTCAGAGAAAATGAGGTCTTAAGGGATTCACTTTCCTCAATCTATAAAAAAAGAGAATATTTCTCTTTAGGAGTATACCAAATAGTTTCAATAAAAAAAATTCCTCGAATGTTCATTCACCATGGAAAGGCAATGAAAAGAGTGTTGACTTTATATTAAGAGGCCTGGGCTTGAATTTCAGCAGTTCCACTTAGCATTTGTTTGATTAAAAGCAATTATTTAATCTTTCTGGTCTTTGATTTTCTTGTCTGAAAAATGAAAGAGTGGTGATGATACATAAAGTTCATTTTAGCCCTAACTCAATGATCTTGGCATGCACTTGCACTTTAAATTCTACTTGTATCTTAGTACAAATTGGTACTTTGGTAAATACCTACTTACCTAATTGAAAATAGGTTCTCAGCTAGAAATAATTTTTAGATTGCAAAAATCCATTATTAATAATAACTGTCAGACATTCTGTGAACCATTTTTCTTTTAAGAGAATTATTTAGAATCCTATATTTTTGAACTAACATAGGCCAGAGTGCTTATTGTGTTCACTATGCAAACCTTCTGACCATGTAACAGAACCACTATTTGACTTATTTCTTAAGGTGACCAGGGCAAAAAAAGAAAAAAAACCTCTATGTTCTTAAATATTTTTAGTAACTCTCTTGGTGGGGGCAAAGAATGGAAAACTGAGGGGATGCCCACCATTTGGGGAAAGGCTAACCAAGTTGTAGCATGTGATTGTGATGGAATACTACTGTGCCTTAAGAAATAATGAGCAGGTTAATTTTAGAATAGCATGGAAAGGTCTACATGAAATTAGGAAGAATGAAATGAGCAGAACTAAAGGACATTATATACAACAACAACAAATTATATACAACAGCAACAAAAACAAAAAGAAATTGTGTTTGTTTATCTCCAGAGAAAGAAATGGTAAATAGAAATGAGCAGGACATAGTTATATATATATATAAATATATATAAAATTTGTTGTTAAATGATACTTTATCTAGTGAGGAAAGGGAGAAAAGTGTGGGAGAAACCTGGAAATTTTAATGTAACAAATTAATTAATTAAAAATAAAAATAACAATGAATTTTTAGTGACCCAACATATTCTTAGACAATTGAACAAAACATGCCATAGCTCTCAGACATGACTGGTGTAACTTTTCCCCTTGCTTTATTTTTCAAGATAACAAAGAAAACATTAGGTTTCTTCTAAGCTCTCCAGAACTCCCATTCTATGATTATACAGTTATGAGAAATAGATTTTTTTTTTTGCTTTGTCATGACTTTATGTAGGGCAGTTGGATGTGTTATAGAAGAGCCTGGTTTCACTGGTCCCTAAGTTCTTAAATAATTTCTATTCCAAAATCCTTAGTTTTGATTTGTTTCCTTAGAATGTCTTCATAGAACTGCCATGAAACACATGTTCAATGGCAAGGTTTCTACCCCTTAAAGAGAAACTAATATCCCAGTTTTGCCTTTTTAAGGTTTACTACTAGATATTGTATAAATCTTAGAAGAAAATGTATGTTTTGTAATCTATAATGTAAAGTTTAAATTCTTTTGAGAATAATTTCAGGATAAGGATCCTACCATCTCCCCAGAATCCAGACAACGAACCTGTTTGGTGAAGACACCATGAAGATGTCCAAAAAGACTTCACTGTACCATGAAGACCAAATTTTGAACTTTGGGGTGCAGTTGATTAAACTATGGGGAGTGGAAATTGAGTTCTATATATTGTTTTAATTGTACACTGTTATACCAATGGGCGACTGCCCCCAAATTGGTTTTTTGTCAATGCAGCTAATTTTAACCATTTGTTCATCTATTTCTTTTATCCCCAAATTCCTGAAAATTTTAGAAGTTGTCTATTTTTACAGGTCCAGCGAAGAAAAAGGGCTAACCTTTTTTTTGCTGGACCTCACGGGGAATTGTAAGAATGAAATTTGGGAGATGCCATCTTTAAGTATATATATATATATATGTATGTATGTATGTATTTTCTATGGACACGTGGAAATTATCAAACTACATTTCCCATGGTCCAACGGGTTTCTGGTTCTGGTTCTTTGGGGGTGGGAACTCCTACGTCTCCACACTGAACAGTTTAAGTCTCCTGGGTTAGGGGGGAGTGGCCTCTTAGCCAGCAGACTCAGGAGGAGACGGGAGGTAATAATGGCTGAGCGACAGTTTTGAATTCTTACAAGCGAGTGGTCTAATGACTTTATCTATCAGTATGGCTTTAATTAAAATACTAATATATATATATATATATCAGCCTTTATTATTTTTTATCTTTATAATATATGAGCCTTTCGCTATTTAATATCCTTGCCAGGTCCTAATGGAGAATACGAAAGATTTTTGTCCTCAAAGCACCTAGGAGGCATAGTAGATCCACCTCTGGACTTGGGAGTCATGAAGAGTGGAGTTTAGCTCTAGCTTCAGACTCTACTACTGGCTGTGTGATTCTGAACAAATCACTCAACCATTGTCTGCCTTAGTTTTCTTATCTATAAAATGGAAATAATAATAATAATAGTGCTTGCCTTTTGGGGTTCTTGAGAAAATGATTAGAGATAAAAGAAAGACTAAACATGGAAAGAATGAATCATTTTTGGAGAAGGCAGAGATCAGTGTATGCTAGGTGAAAGAAAGGAAGATGGATTTGGAGGAGAAGGAAGGAGATCTTGAATGGGCTTTGAATAAGTATCAAGATCAAGAATATCAAGGAAAACAATGAAAAAAAAATATGAAGGAAGGGGACCTAATAGTACCAGATATTAAACTGTACCATAAAGCAGCAGTCATCAAAATGGTATGGTACTGGCTAAGAGACAGAAGGGAGGATCATTGGAATAGACTTGGGGTAAATGACATCAGCAAGACAGTGTATGATAAACTCAAAGAGCCCAACTTTTGGGACAAAAATCCACTATTTGACAAAAACTGCTGGGAAATTTGGAAAACAATATGGGAGAGATTAGGTTTAGATCAACATCTCACACCATACACCAAGATAAATTCAGAATGGGTAAATAACTTGGAACTTAAATAAGTTAAGTGAACATAGAATAGTTTACGCGTCAGATCTCTGGGAAAGAAAAGATTTTAAAACCAAGCAAGAGTTAGAGAAAATTACAAAATGTAAAATAAATGATTTTGATCATATCAAATTAAAAAGCTTTTGTTCAAACAAAAATAATGCAGCCAAAATCAGAAGGGAAACAACAAATTGGGAAAAAATCTTTATAACGAAAAACTCTGACAGGGGTCTAATTACTCAAATATACAAGGGGTTAAACCAATTGTATTAAAAAATCAAGCCATTCCCCAATTTATAAATGGGCAAGAGACATGAATAGGCAATTTTCAGATAAAGAAATCAAAAGTATCAATAAGCACACAAGAAAGTGTTCTAAATCTCTAATAATTAGAGAAATGCAAATCAAAACAACTCTGAGGTATCAACTCACACCCAGCAGATTGGCTAAAATGGAAGAAGGGGAGAGTAATGAATGCTGAAGGGGATGTGGCAAAACTGGGACATTAATGCATTGCTGGTGGAGTTGTGAAGTGATCCAACAATTCTGGCTGGCAATTTGGAACTATGCTCAAAGGGCTATAAAAGTATGCCTGCCCTTTGATCCAGCCATACCATTGTTGGGTTTGTAACCCCAAAGAGATCATCAATAAACAGACTAGTACAAAAATATTTATAGCCATACTTTGTGTGGTGGCAAAAAACTGGAAAATGAGGGTATGCCCTTCAATTGGGGAATGGCTGAACAAATTGTGGTATATGCTGGTGATGGAATACTATTTTACTCAAAGGAATAATAAACTGGAGGAATTCCATGTGAACTGGAAAGACCTCCAGGAATTGATGCAGAGTGAAAGGAGCAGAGCCAGAAGAACATTGTATACAGAGACCAATACACTGCGGTAAAATAGAATGTAATGGACTTCTGTACTAGCAGCAATGCAATGACCTTGGACAATTCTGAGGGACTTATGGAGAAGAACACTACCAACATTCAGAGGAAGAACTACAGGATTGGAAACAGAAGAAAAACAACTGCTTGAACACATGGGTTGAGGCGGACATGATTGGGGATGTAGACTCAAAACTACCACACCAATGCAACTATCAACAATTTGGAAATAGGTCTTGATCAATGACACATGTTAAAACCAGTGGAAATACGCATCAGCCATGGGGGGTGTGGGGGGTGGAGGTCGGGGGGTTGAAGGGGAAAGTAAGAGCATGAATTATGTAACCATGTTAACTTTTCTAAAAAATAAATATTAATAAATGTTCAAAAAAAAACCACAAGTAGAAAGGATACATTAGACAACCAAATGTATTAAGAGCACAAAACTTATTAAGAACCCCTTTTCTAAATTTAATTTCACCTTAGATGAAAACAAAAGACCTTTTATTTTCTTTCTCTCTTAAAAAAAATCTATTGGGATAACACCTGTACTAATATCTTCCACCTTGAGTTAAGAAGGTGCAGCTCTTGAAAACTGCCTGGGATGTCCACGCTCTGGGAATTACTACAAAGAAAGAGAGTGTGGGGTCATGGTTGGACTGTATATGTGCTGTCTAAGAAAATATATGTGTAGCAAATTTCAGAGAACTTCCTTGCCGGGTGAATCACACAAATTAATTCACTGACAAAAACGTCCCTTAAAGATCATTGGTTAAGTGACAGAAAGCTCAAATCTTACATCAGTCAAAAGAATGAGTGTCCACACCAGCAAAATACATTATAAATGAATGTGATCCATATCCCTTGGTTCCTCAGACATCCCACTTATAGGGCTGTCCTTTTGGAAAAGACTTTTAGGATAGAAATTTCATCATTGTGGAATTCAAGCTACACTGTTGGAGATGTGGACGGATATTGAATTCTTATGTCTCACCTACAGCTATGGCTCATGGTCTGGTTATTCCTTCAAAGACAATATAGCCTTCAAAATACATGCTTTAGCTCATGTGAACTTGGTAGCTATTATTTAGGGTCTTTATTATCCATCACAATGTGTTATAAGTGCAATATATTACAGCATGCACAATAGCACATGATGTGAATGCATTTATATGAGTTTCCATTGAATTTTCCCTTTAGGTTATCTTTTTGTGGATGAATTTGTATAAAGTTTTTAAAAAGATAAAATGGAGGTAATCAAGAGAAGGAAGATTAAGCATTAAAGGGCATCAGCAAAGACTTTAAAATAAAAACCAGAAAGCACAGAGTGGTTCGAAGTTTTCTTTATAAAGGAGAAATTAGCTGCCATAAGTTTTTAGCTTCAGAAAAAGGTTAAGGGAGAAAGGATATTGTTGATTCTTCATGTGCTTTTATTGCCTGTTCTTCTTTGAGATCTCCTTTTTAAATTTCCATTGACTTTTTTTTTCTTTCCAAACCCTTTTTGAGGCTCTTTTTAAGCCCTATTCCACCTGTTCCAGAGAGTAGGAGTATGGAATCAGAATCTCACAGTTGGGTGGGATGTCAGAGGCCATCTACTCTAACCCACATCTTTTTTTTTTCTTTAGAATATTTTTCCATGGTTCCATGATTCATGATTCCCCCCACTCCCTTCTCTCCTCACTCCTGGAGTTGACAAGAAATTCCACTGGGTTATACATGTATCCTTGTTCAAAACTTATTTTCATGTTATTCATATTTATAATAGAATGATCTTCTAACATCAAAACTCTAATTATATCAAACTATATGATTGATCATGGGTTTTTCTTCTGTGTTTCTGTTCCCACAGTTCTTTCTCTGGATTGTCCTGGATCATTGCATTGGTACTAGTAAAGAAGTCTGTTACATTTGATTTTACCACAGTGAATCAGCCTCTCTGTACAATGTTCTCCTGGATCTGCTCCTTTCACTCTGCATCAATTCTCTTTCCAGTTCACATGGAATTCCTCCAGTTCATTATTCCTTTGAGCAAAATAGTATTCCAAGACCAACAGATACCACAATTCATTCACTCATTCCTCAAATGAGGGAAACCCCTCATTTTCTAATTTTTTGCCACCTCAGAGAGTGTACATTGTGATAATTAGATTAAGTCTACACTGCCCATCTTGAGATTTAATCAACAAAGGTGAGAGCACCTCTACTACTGAAAGGTCTGCAACCCACGTGTGCTAGAGTGGGTGACAAATCAGAATCAACTGACTGCCCCCTAGGCAGTACTATGAGAATAGTCTATTGTGATTGGACATGCAAATTGGGAAGTAGGTACAGGAAGTGACACATAAGTGACCCCTTTAAAAAGAGGGAGTTGAGTGAGTGAGAGGTCTTCAGTGCAAGAGAGCATCTGGCTAAGGACCTTTTCTGGTTCATGGAGGAGTGTTGGAATGCTGAGACCTTGGTGAGACTGTTTTAAATATTTTGAATTGTCACATGGGTGAGTTAGGCTGACTCTCTTTCTCTTCCCTTGGCATTTCTGGAGGCTTTATCCTTAAAGAGGCCTCTCTTGTCTCTCTAATTGTAAAAGGTCTTGTGGCCAGAAGCCTTGTTTAATTAACCTCTGTGCCCCTCTACTGGGGCCTCTAAATTCTTACCTGGTCCGGGCCTCTGGTCGGGGCAAGAGTTTCTCTCTCTCAATTTCCCTACCTTCATTCTTCCTAATTGTAAATAAACTTCAATAAAAGTCAATTTTGACTTAATATTATTCTTAATTGAGGATTGATAATAGTTCAATCCTCTGGCAACCATCTTTTAATATATTGAACCCATAAGACCCCTCCCCCCCCTTACAACCTATAAATATTTTTGTACAAGTTTTTTTTTTCTTACTACCTGTTTGGGGTACAGACTAAGTAGTGGTATGGCTGGATCAAAGAGCAGGTATTTTATTAAAGACCTTTGTGCATAGTTCCAAATTGCCCTGCAAAAATGGTTGGAGCAATTCATAACTGCACCAGCAGTGTATTAGTGTCCCAATTTTGCCACATACCCTTCAACATTTATCACTTTCCTTTGCTGCCATATTGATCAGTCTGCTAGGTGTAAGACAGAACCTCAGAGTTGTTTTAATTTGTATTTATCTAATCAGGAGGGACTTAGAAAACTTTTTCATGTGATAATTGATAGTTTTGACTTTATCATGTGAAAACTGCCAATTCATGTCCCTTGACCATTTGTCATTTGGGGAATGGCTTGATTTTTTGTAGATTTGACTTAGTTTCTTATATTTTTTGGAAATTAAATCTTTGTCAGAGAGTTTTGTTATAAAAATGTTCTCCCAGTTTGTTGCTTTCCTGCTAATTTGGATTGCACTGGCTTTGTTTGTACAAAAACTTTTTAATTTGATATTTAATTCATTTTACATTTTGTAAAGTTCTCTATCTCTTGCTTGGTCTTAAATTCTTTCCTTTCCCACAGATCTGACAGGCATACTTTTCTATGTTCATCTAATTTATTTATGATTTCACTTGTTATAATTAAGTTATACATCTATTTTGAATTTATCTTGGTATAGGGTGTGCAATGCCGATATAAACCCAATTTTTTCCAACTGTTTTCCAATTTTCCCAGCAGTTTTTGTCAAATAGCAAGCTCTTGTTCCAAAAGCTGGAATCTTTGGGTTATTGAACACTAGCTTGTTGAGGTCATTTACCCCTAGTCTATCCCACTGATCTATCCTTCTGTCTCTTAGCCAGTACCATATTGTTTTGATGACCACTGTTTTTAGTACAGTTTAAGATCTGGTACTGCTAGGTCCCAAAACTTCACATTTTTTCATTATTCCCATTGTTATTCTTGATTTCTTGTTCTTCCTGATGAACTTTGTTATATTTTTTTCTAATTTCATAAAAAAAGCTTTTTTGTAGTTTGATAAGTATGGCATGGAATAAGTAGATTAATTTGGTAAGATTGTCATTTTTATTATGTTAGCTTATCATGCCCATGAGAAATTAATGTTTTACCAGTTATGTATATCTAATTTTAACTATGTGAAAAGTGTTTTGTAGTTGTGTTCATGTAATTCCTGTTTTTGTCTTGGTAGATAAATTCCTAAATATTTTATATTATTTACAGTGATTTTAAATGCAGTTTCTCTTTCTAATTCCTGGTGCTGATTTTTGATGGAAATACATAGAAATGCTGATGATTTGTGTGGGGTTATCTTGTACCCTGCAACTTTGCTATGGTTGTTAATTATTTCCACTACTCTTTTAGTTGATTTAGGATTCTTTAAGTATGCCATCATATCATCTGCAAAGAGTGATAGTTTAGTTTCTTCAATGCCTATTTTAATACCTTCAATTTCTTTTTCTTCTCTAATTGCTACTGATAGTGTTTCTAAAACAATATTGAATAATAGAAGTGATAATGGGCATCCTTTTTTCACTCCTGATCTTATTGGGAAGGCTTCTAACTTGTCCCCATTGCAGATGATATTTGCTGATGGTTTTAAATATATATTGTTTATTATTTTAAGGAATGCTTATTATTTTAAGGAATTTTAAGAAGTGATATATTTTGTCAAAGGTTTTTTTCCTGTATCTATTGAGATAAACATGTGATTTCTATTGCTTTGATTGTTGATATGGTCAATTATGTGGATGGTTTTTCTAATATTAAACCATCCTTGCATTTGTGGTATAAATCCCACCTGATCATAGTGAATAACCCTTATGATCACTTGCTGGAGTCTTTTTGCTAGTATTCTATTTAAGATTTTTGCATCTATGTTCATTAAGGAGATTAGTCTACAGTTTTCTTTTTCTGTTTTTGGTCTACCTGGCTTTGGAATCAGTACCATATTTGTGTCATGAAAGGAATTTGGTAGAACTCCTTCTTTGTTTATTTTGTCAAATAGTTTGTATAGTATTGGGATTAGTTGTTCTTTAAATGTTTGATAGAATTCACTTGTGGATCCATCTGTACCTGGGGATTTTTTCTTAGAGAGTTCTTTGATAGTTTGTTCAAATTTTTTTTCTGATATGGGATTAAGTATTCTATTTCTTCTTTTGTTAATCTAGGCAATTTAAATTTTCATAAATATTCATTTATATCACCCAGTTTACTGTATTTATTGCCATATAATTAGGTAAAAATAGTTCCTAATAATTACCTTAATTTTCCTCTTCATTAGAGGTGAGATCACCCTTTTCATCTTTGATACTGTTAATTTGATTTTCTTCTTTATTTTTTTATTAGATTAACCAGTACTTTATTGATTTTATTTGTTTTTTTCCAAAGTACCAGCTCTAAGTCTTATTTATTAGTTCAATAGTTTTTTTTACTTTCAATTTTATTAATTTCTTCTTTACTTTTTAGGATTTCCAATTAAGTTTTTATCTGTTGATTTTTAATTTATTTTTTTTTCTAATTTTTTAAGTTTCAAACCCAATTCATTGATTTCCTCCCTCTCTATATGATTACCATAGGTACTCAGAGCTATTAATTTTCTCCTGAATACTGCTTTGACTGTATACCATAGGTTTTTTTATATGATGCCTCCCCATTGTCATTCTCTTTAATGAAATCCATAATTGTTTCTATGATTTCTTTTTTGACCCACCAGTATGATAATGAAATTAAATCTATCCTTCCCATCTTTAGATTTAATCACCAAAGGTGAAAACATCTTCACTTAACTCACAAGTTGGAAGGTCTGTAATCTTAGTGTGCTAGAGTGAGTAACAAATCAGAATTTACTGATTGCTTCCTGGGCAGTCCTAAGAAAAGAGCCTGTTGTGATTGGACATGCAAACTAAGAAGAAGGCACAGGAAGTGACGCAAAAGAGGTCCCTTTAAAAAGAAATTGCTGAGTGAAGCAGGGGCTCTTCTGGTTTGTGAACAGGAGCTAAAGGAGTGCTTCTGGTTTGTGACCTGGACCTGGAACTCTGAGGCCTTGGTGAGACTGTTCTAAAATCTTTTCTTTGGAATTCCACATGGTGAGTGTAAAGACTGAATCTTTCTGAACTTTGCTTAAGGAACTTCCCTTTTAATAGAGACTCTGTGGCTGAAGCTTTTGCTTCATTTGCTTCTGAGGCCCTTTGAGCCTCTGAGTTCCTGGCCTTGGAATCAAGGCCACATTTCCCTCAGCTGTGGGTTAATTAGATCTACCTGGATTAAATTAGAGGACCAGAGCAAATTACCTACTGTTTTAGATTACTTATCCTATCTTATCCTCTCTTTTATTTCCTTATTTCTACTTCCTCTTCTCATTTGTAAATAAATTTCCATAAAAGTCATTTTAACTTGAGGTTATTCTTATTTGAGGATTGATAATTTTTCAGTACTCTGGAGATCAACCTTTATATATATATATTTAGCTAAAACTCCCTTTTCCCCCTTACACCAGTTATGAAAAATTAGATTATTTTCCAATTAATTTTAAATTTGCTTTTTAATGGACCCTTGTTAAGTATAATTTTTATCACATTATTATCTTAAAAAGTTGTATTTTTTTTTTTTTGCTTTTCTACATTTGTTTGCAATATCACTATGCCCTAGTACATGGTTGATTTTTGTATATGTACCACATACTGTTTAGAACTTAGTACTTAGTACTAAAAACTTAGTACTTAAAAGAAGGTATGTTCCTTTTTATTCCTATTCAGTTTTCTTCAGATATCTATAAACTTTAATTTTTCTACCATTTCATTCACTTCTCCTACTTCTTTTATATTTATTTTTTGGTTTGATTTTTCAAGTTCTGAAAGGGGAAGGTTGAATACCCTACTAATATGGTCTTACTATCTATTTCCTCTTTGAGCTCCTTTAATTTTTCCATTAGAAATCTAGATTCAATGCCATTTGGTGTGTAAATGTTTAGAAATAATATTACTTCATTATTTATAGTACCCTTTAACAAAATGTAATTTCCTTATCTTTTTTAATCAGATCAATTTCTACTTTAGCTTTGTATGTTATCATGACTGCTACTCCTGATTTTTTTTTACTTTAGATGACACATAATAAATTCTGCTACAGCCTTTTAACTTGAATGTGTGTGTAACCCTGCCTCAAATGTGTTTCTTGTAAAGAACATATAGTAGGATTTTAGTTTATAATCCTCTCTGCTATCTGCTTCCATTTTATGGGTGAGTTCATCCCATTGTTATGATTACCTCAGTGTATTGCTCTCCATGATATTATCCTCTTTAAATCCTGCTCTATCTCCTTTTTTCTCTGTCCTTCCTCACCAGTGTTTTGCTTTTTGTCACCCCCCCCCCCAAAGTTCTCCCCTTTCAATTACCTCCCTCTTCCTTTACCTTATTCTCCTTCTAATTCTCTGTGGGGTAAGATAGAATTCTATACTTCACTGAGTAGGGTAAGATAGAATTCACTACCCTACTGAATATACTTGTTTTACCCTCTCTGAGTCCTTTACTATGAGAGTAAAGTTTAAGCCTTGCCAGTCAATACACTTATTCCCCCCTCCCTATAATGATTTTCATGCCTCTTTATGTTATATAATTTACCCCATTCTATATCTCCCTTTCCTTTTCACTCAGTTCAACTCTCTCTTTCAGCCCTTAATTGATTTTTATGTATCATTCATATGCATATGAATCATATCATACATACATATTGTTCCATATTACACTTACATGTACATCATAGCATCATAATCAGCTAACCCTGTTTCTGAGTAAATTTCTTCTATCTTCTCTACTACTAAGAGTAAGTTTTGAGAATTATAGAAATCCTCTTTCCATGTAGAAATTTAAACATTTTGACTTAATGAATCCTTAAATTTTCTCTTTCTTATTTTTTTGGGCTTCTCGTGTGTCTCATGTTTGGACTTCAGATTTTTTGTTTTGGTCAAGCTTATTCCTCAGGAATGCTTGGAAATCTTCTATCTTATTAAATGCCCTTCCCCACCCCCCCCAAAAGTATATACTCAGTTTTGCTGGATTGTAAACTCAAATCTTTTGCCTTTCTAAATATCATATTCCATGCCTTTTGATCCTTTAATGTAGAAGCCATTAGGTGGGTCCTGTGTGATCCTGACTGTACCTCCATGGTATATGGATGAATGGTTTTTTTCTGGCTACTTGAAATATTTTTTCCTTGGCTTGGTGGCTCTTGTATTTAGCTAGTATATTCCTCTATATGACTTTCATGGATTTAGAGAAGGCATTTGACAGCGTGGACAGGAACATCATCTGGAGATTGATGCAGCATTACGGGATTCCCTCGAAGCTCATCAACATCATCCAGCGGTTATATGAAGACTTTACCTGCCAGGTCATCCATAAGGGGAAATTGATGGCTCCCTTCACAGTGAAGACCGAGTGAAGCAAGGTTGCATGCTTTCGCCCTTTATCTTCTTGATGGTCATAGATTGGATCATGAGAAGAATTACCAAGGACAACAATGCGGGCATTCAATGGACTCATACCAAACAGCTTGAGGACCTTGACTTTGCGGATGACATCTGTCTCCTTTCTCACAAGCAGCAGGATGCGCAAGCCAAACTTGCACGACTCTCTGAAGAAGCAGAGAAGACAGGTCTGAAGATCAACAAGAAGAAGACCGAGGAGATCACAGTCAACAGCAGACAGGACCTGCCAATCCAACTACAGGGAGAAAACATCAAGGAGACAGACCACTTCACCTATTTGGGTACCATAGTCAGTAAGGATGGCGGAGCAGATGAGGACATCAGAAACCGAATCAACAAAGTCAGACAGGCATTTAACACCTTACGGTCTGTCTGGATCTCCAAAGCACTGTCCCTCGTCACTAAGCTCCGAATCTTCAATACCAATGTAAAGGCTGTCCTCCTATACGGATCAGAAAGCTGGAGAGTGATGAAAGTAAACACCAACAAACTCCAAGTCTTTGTTAACAGATGTCTACGCTACATCTTGAACATCAGATGGCCTGAAATGCTAGTCTCTGGGAAAGAACAATCCAGTATCCCATTAGTCAGGACATAAAGAAACGTAAGTGGAGATGGATAGGACATACGCTACGAAAACCGGAAGACAATGTAGCCAGACAAGCATTGAGCTGGAACCCTTCAGGGAGGAGGAAAGTCGGAAGACCAAAACAGGCCTGGTGAAGATCTGCCGAAAATGAAACAAAAACAGTCAGAATGACATGGGCCCAGTGGGGGGGAAGTTGTCCAGAACAGAGTCCACTGGAGTGAGATGGTTGAGGCCCTATGCTCCTAAGGAGTCAACAGGAATAATAATAATAATAATAATAAATTCCTGGAAGTTATCATTTGAGGATTTCTTTCTGGAAATGATCTTGCATTCTTCTAATTTCAATTTTATTTTCTTGTTTGAGGTCAGTTATCTTTCAAAATTTCTTGTAATATTATATCCAAGGTTTTTTCTTGGTCATGGCTTTCAGGTAGTTCAATAATTCTTTTTTTTTAAACCCTTAACTTCTGTGTATTGGCTCCTTGGTGGAAGAGTGGTAAGGGTGGCCAATGAGGGTCAAGTAACTTGCCCAGGGTCACACAGCTGGGAAGTGTCTGAGGCCAGATTTGAGTCCAATAATTCTTAAATTGTCTCTCTTAGATATATTTTCTAGGTTAATTGTTTTTTCAGTAAGATATTTCATGTTTTCCTCTATTTTTTCATTCCTTTGATTTTGCTTTATTGTTTCTTGCTTTCTCAAGAAATCATTAGTTTCTAAATAGTCAATTTTTATTTTTGAGGCCTGATTTTCTCTGTCAGTTTTGGGTTCTCCTTTTTCAATTGGCACATTTCTTCTTGCATTACTTTCCTTTCTCCTTGCATCAGTTTCCTTTCTTCTTGCATTACTTTCATTTCTCTTTCCCACTTTTCCTCTATCTCTCTTAATTAGTTTTTGAAGTCCTTTTTGAGTTCTTCCTAATTTGTGTCCAATCCATGTTTTTCTTTTGGACTTTGGGTGTGTTTCCTTTGTTTTCACTGTTCCTTTTGTGTTTGCACCTTGTTCTTTGTCTTTATAAAAATTCTTTAGAGTTAGGTGCTTTTTTGTCATTTGCTCATTTTTCTTTTCTTATTACAGGTAGGCTTGGGGGGGGGGTGTGATGTGATTGTCTGAAGGCTGAGAGCTCTGAGAGTCTCTTCCCCCTGATGATTCAATTGGCACTTGTGATGCTGATAGCTTGAAGACTTGCCTCTGGCTTATGTGTAAAATTTTGATCTCATTCTTATCTTGATCAGGTCAGGGACTGATAAAATTCTACCTCAGTCTTAGTCTCAAGTTTTTGTTCTTACTGTGTACTTGATCTAATTAGGCACACCCTTGATTGTCCTGTCTTGGAGCTCCAACCTGAGCTTTAGGCAAAAAGATCAATACTTAGTACTTAGTACTATCATCCACCCTATGTGTGAATTAAGTCCTTGTCCCAAGCTCAGACTAAAATTCCCTGGGCTGGGAGATTGGTAGTAGGAAGAGTCATGAAGTTCCTTCTATGCTGCAGTCATCTTATGCCAGAAGTCAAAGACTTTGAATTCTGAAATGTCAAAAAATGTTTCTACATGCAACTAAAAAATTTAAAAGTACAGTGCAAGCTAACATTTCATGAATCCCTACTGTTTTTTAACTGGACAAGGAGGAATACACCTACAAAGAGACGCACAAAAGAGTGTGATTTAGAAATACATGAAAGTCAAGTAGGGACAAGGAAAGGAGAGAATGTATTTTAAGAGGATAGGACAAGATGTGGAGGGAACAACCATACATAAAACAAAATTTGATTTTGACAGAAAGCTAAAAAAGGGGATTAAAAGGAAATAATATAAATATGAGAATCACTAATTTGGGATTCAGCTAGATTAAAGAGGAAGAGTAGTAGAGTTGGAGTCATACTCTTTAAAGTTGATAAGTTGTGTTAATGACATACACTTTCTTGCTTTTCTTTGAAAATAGTGGAGTGGGGAGGGCAGCTGGGTAGCTCAGTGGATTGAGAGTCAGGCCTAGAGATGGGAGATCCTAGGTTCAAATCTAGCCTCAGACACTTTCCAGCCATGTGACCCTGGGCAAATCACTTGACCCTCATTGCCTACCCTTACCACTCTTCTGCCTTGGAGCCAATACACAGTAATGACTCCAAGTTGGAAGGTAAGGGTTTAAAAAAAATAGTGGAGTGGGGAAAAAGAGGAATACGTAGAAAAGAATATGACAGATGGAACTATATAATGAAGAAATATAATCTTAATAGGATTAATTCACTAAGAAAATGAAAGAAATAAGCAAAATGAATTGGAAAGAAGAAAAGAAAGACATATTCCTTACAAGAAAAATCCTGGAAAGTCAGGAATTACAGAGAGTTAAAATTAGGTTTGGTGAAAAAACCTGATATACCTCTGGTTGATTAATAAAAAGGAGCAATATTCATCTCAGTCAAGGCAATAGCAAAAATAGACATTGTTCAAAGTGATAATCAGATAGTTATGCTTAACTACATAACACTAACACAAAATCATATAAACCAATATAACAACATGTAAGTATTTAAAGGAGAATTAATCAAATTCCATAGAGAAATTTATTGATAAAAATATAATTGTGGATGTCAGTATGCCACATATAGACCTAAACATAAAGATAAATATATAAGTAGGTAAACATCTGATAATATTGAATAGCAAAACATGACAGATTCTGTCAATTATTGAATTGGAATAATAAGGACTATACATACTTCTTAACTATTTGTGGCACCTTACACAATTGGCCATATGCTCTATGACTTACCTTTTCTATTTATCCAAATACAACCTTTTTCTCAAGCTACAAATCAAAGGTTATGTCCTTTACAAAGTCTCATTCACTCCCTCACTTCCCTCCTCCACTTTTACCAGAATTATAGATTTTAAGAATTATGAGGGACATCAAATATCAGATACCCAACCACTGTCTAAAAAGAAAATCTTCAGCAATATCCCTGACAAGGTGTGTGTGCTCTTTATTCTTTGACACATTATCCCCTCCCATCTACGTTATTTTTTCTTTGCATATTTATCTCATTTTTCCTGGAGTAAGGAGGTGGAGCACATTACAAGTAACCTCCACTATTACTAGATGATCAGCATTTTCTTTTATCATCTTAAAAAATGGTCATGACTCATATAATCTTTTTTTTAAAAACTCTTAACTTCTGTGTATTGGTTTATAGATGGAAGAGTGGTAAGGGTGGACAATGTGGGTCAAGTGACTTGCCCAGGGTCACACAGCTGGGAAGTGTCTGAGGCCGGATTTGATCTTAGGACCTCCCATCCCTAGGCCTGACTCTCAATCCACTGAGTTACCCAGCTGCCCCCATGACTCATATAATCTTTGACAAGATTTTTGTAATCAAACAATTGATCAAATGGTATAAAGACAAAAAGATCCCATTGTGTATATTGTGTACAAATATGATATTTGATTTTGCAGAGCAAAATGCTCTCTACTAATCTTTTCTTTAAATAAGGTAACTCTCATGCATATGTCAAAGCATATAAAATACCTTAAGAGATATGGCTTTTAAAATCTTTATCATCAATACTAAAGTACAACATGTAACAAAAATTTCCTACAGATGATATAGTGCTCCCTATTTCCCTCTTTGTTTTGGAATTATCCATGTCACATCAACTCTTAGTACCTTACATTGCCTCCCTGATCATTCAGAGTATACAGTAGGATCTATTTAATGAATATATGCATGCATGAAGAAGTATATAAATGTTCCACCATGAATTAGAAGACATTTGGTACTTTTTAAAAGGCCACTTAAATTTGAGAAATTGTAGATAGATTAGCCAGACAAACTGTTTTCCTGTTTCCATGCTTGAAAAGCTTCATATAGCTCAGCCTGCATGGAAAAAAAATGCTTAACCTGGGACATGGATTCACAACAGTAAAGAAATTAATATTTCAGGGTTGCTTCCTCTCCCTAATGCATATTGCATCAGATGTCAGGCAGAATGGTGCCAGATTGGGCCTGGGCAATCTGCCTGTACAGACTGCCGTGCTCTTGACATCTCAAGTTACATCCCTCTACCCCTCTTTAAGGGCCATTTATACTAAAGGAATGTTCCTGGTCTATATTATTTATTTAAACAATCCAGTTAAACCTGAATGACTAGAGGGATTATTTGCAATACAAGAGTTCAACAATACAGTGCAACTCTACATCATGTTGATAAGATGGAATCTTGAATCCATACAAAGAAAGGTTGTAGAGCTCTGACTTTAAAGAATTGCTCCTTATGATAGTGATAGCTTATATTCTTCCCTCATGAAAGTCTTACAATTTTCACTATTTTACTGATGAGGAAAGTGAGATCTTGTGGATGTGAAAAATGGAACACAATACTAGACTGTAAAATAATAATTGCCACTATTTTAAGGTTGGCAATGTGTTTTACAAATATCTTATTTTACAAACATCAACATTACAACAATACTGAATGTAAGTATTGTTATTACCTCCTTTTTACAGATGAGCAAATTGGGCCAAATGTTGGTTAAGTAATTTGACATAATTCTCATTGGTAATTTGGTCAACTGATAAATTAGGCAAAGAAATCAAGAAGTTAACAATGCATGTTATTTTGAAACTCTTTTTTCTAAGACTTTGTGGATATGCCCCATATATAACCCTTGATTCCGTAGCTCAGTGCCTTTCATCATGGACACTAATAGGGAAGATGGAAGAAGGAGACATGTTTGAAGAACTATGAATTATGCTTTGGGCATTTTGAGTTTGAAATGGATTTTGGATACCTATTTTGAGATATCCCAAAAAAAGTTTGAGATATTAGATTGGAATTCAGGAGACAGATAAGAACTGGCCATATAGATGTGGGATAATAATTTAATCCATGGGATCAGTTGAATCACCAAGTGCAAAACCAAAGAGGGAAGAGAATAGGATCCAAGAAAGAACTGTGGTAATAATCCTTAGTGGAGACAACCTGGATGAAGATTCACCAGAGAAGATTGAGAATAAATAAACATGAGGGAGAACAAAATGAGAACATTGTCAAAAAAAGAAAGAAAAGGAAGGCTATCTAGAAGAAGAGGGTGACTGACAGTGTTAAAGGATGGAGAGAGATCAAGAAGGATAAGGGCTAAGAAAAGGTCACTAGATTTGGTAATGAGAAGATCATAGGTAAATTTTGAGAGAGAAGTTTCAGTTGAATGATAAATTGGAAGTCAGATCGCAGAGAATTTAGTAGTCAGTGATTAGAGAAAAATTGGAGAGAACAAAGACAAATGGCTTTCTTGAGGAATTTAGCTTTTTTAGACTTTTTAATTTAGTATAACCAAAATCATTCATTTTGTATTTTGTGATGTTCTCTATTTCTTGCTTGGTCTTAAATTCCTTCCTTTCCCATAGATCTGACAGGCATACTATTCTATGTTCACTTTATTTATGATTTCACTCTTTATATTTAAGTCATTTAACCATTTTGAATTTATATTTATATAGGGTGTGGGCTGTTGGTCCAAACCTAATTTTTCCCATACTGTTTTCCAATTTTCCCTTCAGTTTTTGTCAAATAGCAAGTTCTTGTCCCAAAAGTTGGGATCTTTGGGGTTATTGAACACTAGCTTGCTGAGGTCATTTACCCCTAGTTTATTCCACTGATACACCTTTCTGTCTCTTAGCCTATACCATAGTGTTTTGATGACTACTGCTTTATAGTTATTAGATACGATCTGTTACTGCTAGGTTCCCCCCCACCCCCATCACATTTTTTCACAAGTTCCCTTGATATTCTTGATCTTGTTCTTCCAGATGAACTTTGCTATAGTTTTTTTTAAATTCTATTAAAAAAGTATCTTGGTAGTTTGATAGGTATGGCACTGAATACGTAAATTAATTTAGGTAGGATTGTCATTTTTATGAGATTAGCTCATCCTATCCATGAACACTTAATGTTTTTCCAATTATTTAAATCCAGTTTTAATTGTGTGGAAAGTGTCTTGTAGTTGTGTTCCTATAATTCCTGTGTTTATCTTGGCAAATAGATTCCTAAATATTTTATATTGTCTAGGGTGATTTTAAATGGAATTTCTGTTTTTAACTCTTGCTGCTGAGTTGTGTTGGAAATATATAGAAATGCTAATGATTTTTGTGGGTTTATTTTGTATCCTGCAACTTTGCTAAAGTTGTTAATTATTTCCACTACCTCTTTAGTTGATTCTCTAGGATTCTTTAAGTAGACCATAGTATCATCTGCAAAGAGTGAAAGTTTAGTTTCTTCATTGCCTACTTTAATCCCTTCAATTTCTTTTTCTTCTGTAATTGCTACCACTAGAGTTTCTAGTTCAATATTAAATAATAGAGGTGATAATGGACATTTTTACTTCACTTCTGATCTTATTGGGAAAGCTTCTAACTTGTCCCCCTTGCAGATGGTGCTTGATGATGGTTTTAAAGATATACTCTTCATTATTTTGAGGAATGGCCCTTTTATTTCTATATTTTCCAGTGTTTTCAATAGGAATGGGTGTTGTATTTTGTAAAAGACTTTTTCTCTATTGAAATAATGTTGATTTCTGTTGATTTGTTTATTGATTTGGTCAAATACGTGGATGGTTTTCTTAATATTAAACCATCCTTGTATAAATCCTAGCTGGTCATAGTGAATAATCCTTGTGATAACTTGCTGTAGTCTTTTTGCTAGTATTTAATTTAAGATTTTTGCATCTATGTTCATTAAGGAAATTGGTCTGTACTTTTATTTCTGTTTTTGGTCTGCCTGGCTCTGGAATCAGTACTATAATTGTGTCATAAAAATAATTTGGTAATGTTCCTTCTTTGCTTATTTGTCCAACAGTTTGTATAGTATTGGGATTAATTGTTCTTTAAATGTTTGATAGAATTCCCTTGTGAATCCATCTGGCTCTGGGGATCTTTTCTTAGGGAGTTCCTTAATGGATTCTTCAATTTCTTCTTCTAAGATGAGAATATTTAAGTATTCTTTTTCCTCTTTTTTAATTTAGATAATTTCTATTTTTGTAAATGTTCACCCATTTCACCTAAATTGTCATATTTATTGCCATAAAATTGAGCAAAATAGCTCTTACTAATTACCTTAAATTCTTCTTCATAAGAGTTGAGATCACCCTTTTTATATTTGATACCACTAATTTGATTCTTTTCTTTATTTTTCTTATTACATTAACCAGTATTTTAGCTATTTCATTTGTTTTTCAAAGTATCATCTCTTAGTTTTATTTAGTAGTTCAATAGTTCTTTTACTTGCAATTTTATTAATTTCTCTTTTAATTCTTAGGATTTCAAATTAAGTTTTTATCTGGGGATTTTTAATTTGTTCTCTTTCTAACTTTTTAAGTTGCATGTTCAATTCATTGATCTCCTCCCCCTCTATTTTGTTGATATTGACACTTAGGGGATATAAATTTTCCCCTGAGTACTGTTCTGGATGTATCCCATAGATTTTGATATGTTATGTCCTCATTGTCATTTTCTTCAATGAAATCAGTAATTGTTTCTATGATTTATTCTTTGACCCACCAGTTTTGAAGAATTAGATTATTGTTTCCAAATAATTTTAAATTTTACTCTCCATGAGCCATTATTTATTATGATTTTTATCCCATCAGGATCTGAAAAAAATTGCATTTATTATTTCTGCTTTTCTACATTTGTTTGCAATGTTTTCAATCTTTTTATATGTACCATACCTATTTAATTTTCTCCAGATATCTTATTATCTCTACATTTTCTAATATTTCATTCATTTTCCTTCTCATTTATTTTGGTTCAATTTATCTAGTTTTGAAGGGGAAGATCGAGGTCCCCCACTAATATGGTTTTATTATCTATTTCCTCCTTAGAGATAATAAGATATCTGGAGAAAATTAAATATTCTGGAAGGCAAGGGAAGTGGTCCCCCACTAATATCGTCCCCCACTAATATGTCTCTCCTGGATTATTTTCCATGTCAAATGATTTTGTCAATGAAGTGTCTCATATTATTTACAATTTTTTTCATTCTTTTGATTTTGTTTTAATGTGTTTTGGTATCTCGTGAATTCATTAACTTCTAATAGCCCAATTCTAATTTTTAAATACTAAATTTGTTTCACAGACTTTTGATTCTTCTTCATTTTGTGGTCCATTTTTCCTTTCAAATCACTCTTCTATTTTTCCAATTTTTTCCCATCATTTTCAAAGAGGTCAATTCTGACTTTCAATACCTATGCCTCTATTTCCAGATGAATATTTTGATTTTTAGGCTATTATTTTCTTTTTGTCATTTTCCTTCAACCTCTCTTAATTGATTTTTAAATTCCTTTTTGAGTTTCTCCATAGCTTGCATCCAATTCTTTTTTTTATCTTTCCTGGATTTCATCCTAGCCCATTGGTTCTGTTCTTTGATCCTTACTCTCATAGAAGCTTTCAATTGTAGCTTTTTTCTCTTGTTTATTCATTTTATTTACTTTTTTCTGTCCTATGGACTAGAAACTTACCCCTCTCTTGTTATACTAAACCAGTGATTGAGCTGTCATGTTCTGAGACTGAATCAACTCTTTTCTCAATCCTCTTCTGGTATACTGGATTCAACCATTTGAGTTAACCTACTGAGAAGCCCTGTCCTGGCACAAATTTTTCACTGTACATAGTGGGCCAAGTGTGTCCAGCCAGGCGAGTTGTCCCTTCCCCCCAAATTCCTCCCTATCAGCTGTTATCAGAGCCCTGGGCCATGTGTGGTAGATCAGAGGAGAACCCTTGTAGCTGCAGTCTCTGCTCTGGACTCATAGACAGCACAGTCAACAGGCTCCAAGTTGGGTGGGGGAGGGTGTTCAGTCAGTCAGTCTCTCCCTTATCCTGTGAAAATAGACACACTGTGCCTACATTTCAAATTGTTTTCAGTAGAAGAGTCTCATGGCTTCTTCTTTTTGGGTTTGGATTTCTCTTTTCTTTGAAGTGAGATATAAATATTGGTTTGGAAGGATTGTCCAAGAGGTTTGGGCTTTAGGTGTTCCTAACCTGACATCTTGGCTCTTCCCTAAATGAAATTTTAGCTTCCTTTAAAATATAGACTTGGAAAATGGTGGTTTGGAAGGAGAAAAATTTCAGACATCCATACCCTTCCACACCAAGATAAAAATAAAAAACAAAGCACTTCTAATTTTTTAAGTTGCATGCCCAATTCATTAATCTCTGCCCTCCCTAATTTGTTTATATATGCACTCAAGGATATAAATGTCCCCCTGAGTACTGCCTTGGATACTTCCCACAGAGTTTGGTAGGATGTCTCATCATTGTCATTCTCTTCAATGAAATTGTTCATTGTTTCTCTGATTTCTTCTTTGACTAGCTGGTTTTGGAGAATCATGTTATTTAATTTCCAATTAGTTTTTGATTTGCCTGTTCAGGTGCCCTTACTAATTATTCTTTTTATTGCATTATGATCTGAGAAGGTTACATTTATTATTTCTGCTTGCATTTGCTTGCAATGCTTCTTTGCCCTATTACATGGTCAATCTTTGTGAATGTACCATGTGCAGCTAAAAACAAGGTGTTTTCCTTTTTGTCCCTATTTTTCTCCACATATCTATTAAATCTACTTTTTTTTAGGACTTCATTCATCTCTCTTAACTCTTTCTTATTTATTTTTTGGTTTGATTTATCTAGATATGAAAGAGGAATATTTAGATCTCCTGCTAGTATGGTTTTACTATATATTTCCTTCTTTATATCTGCCAGTTTCTCCTTTACAAATCTGGTTGCTATGCCATTTGGTGCATACATATTGAGCAATGTTATTTCCTCATTGTCTATACTGCCTTTAATCAGGATGTAATGACCTTCCCTGTCTTTTTTAATCATATCTATTTTTACTTTGGCTTTGTTAGAAATCATAATAGCCACTCCTGCCTTCTTTTTCTCATTTAAGGCCCAAAGGATTTTGCTCAAGCCCTTTACCTTAAACCTGTGTATGTCCACCTGCCTCATATGTGTTTCTTGTAGACAACATATAGTTTCTAATGCACTCTGCTATTTGCTTCCATTTTATGAGCGAGTTCATCCCATTCACATTCAGAGTTATAATTATTAGTTGTGTATTCACCAACGTTTTGGTATCCTTTCCTATTTCTACCCCTTCTTCTTACACTATTTCCTTTTAAACTAATGGTTTACTTTATACCAGTAACCCTTGTCCCCTCCTTTGATTTACTTCCCTTTCTACTCCCTCCCTTATTATTCCCCTGTTTTTATTTTTAAGGCCTAATGAATTCCCTCCCCCTTCTTCTCCCCTCCCTTTTTTGACCTCTCCACTCCCCTGCTCCCCTTGGTTTATCCCTTCTGACTTTCTCAGTAGGGTTAGATAGAGTTTTATATCCCAATGGATAAAGCTACTCTTCCCACTCAAGGTTAATTACACTGAGATTAAGGTTCAAATATAACCTCTTAATGCTCTCTTCCTCTCCTTCTTATAAAATATTTATCCCTTCCCCTTCCCATGCCCTCTTTTTGTGTAATAGAATATCCTATTTTTCTTATTCATTCATGTTTCTCTTGGTGTCCTCTACTATTCACCTCCCTCTTTCCCACCCACATATCATCTTAGACCATTCAGTATTCCAACCTCTTCCTATGAATAATTTTTCTAATTACTATAATAGTGAATACTATAATAGTGAATAAAGTTCCTTACAGAGCATTATATATGACATTTCTCCACAAAGGAGTACCAATAATTAGATCATATTGAAGCCCTTAAAGAGGCAAATTTAAAAAATACCTTTCTTTCTTTCCCTCTGTTTCTTATTTACCTTTTCATGTTTCTCTTGATTTTTGTGTTTGGATATTGAACTTTCCATTTAGTCCTGGTCTTTTCTGTGCAAATACTGGTAGTCCTCTTCCTTGTTCCTCTACCTGAGGCTCCTTTAACAGTCTCAGGGAGCTGCTTCCACAGTTGTGTACCTCTCTGCACTTGATCCCCACTTAAGGTCCGTGCTTGTGCTCAATAGCTGAGTCCTCACCTGCACTCAGGATCCGTGTCTGGGCTTGCAACTACGCCCGCACTCCTGCCTGAGCTCAGGGTCTGTGTTCAAAGTCCACACATTCTTTAGCCTCTTGGGGTCTTAAGTCTTGCTGCTCTCAGGAGCAGGCCCTGGTGACCCCAGGTATCTGCCAGGGACTTAATGCGTGTCCCAAACTTGCTCTAACTCTTGTGAGCTGGCTTTGACACTGTAGGTGGTGTGGTGTGGGGGAGGGGTTGCTCAGCTCACATTTTAGTGAGAGCTATTTCACCCCTTTATAGCATGGAAATGTCCCAATTCCACATACCTCCAATGCTGAGCCCTGTTGTGGGGTCCCTTTGCTCCTCTGGATTTGTTTTTATGTCTTCTTGTGGAGTCCTATATGTTTTGGTTAGGAGAGGTTAAGCAGCTGCTTTTACTCTGCCACCATCTTAACCAGGAACCACCCTCCACCCAGAGGCCTGAATTCTTGAACTGTTGGGTTTGAAGGTAAGGAAGAAGGATAATCCCAGGACTCCTTCCCCCACATGCTGTGCTGAGTCTCCAGTGGCTCCTGGATTCTGGGAGGATAAATGCACTGGTCGAGAGAGAGCTTTGCTGGCACAGCTGAGCCTTTCTCAGGGCATTGAATACAGATGGTAGTGAGGTGGCTATAGAAGAAGTGCAGAGAAGGCAAACTAAACACAGTGAAAACACTCAATCTTGCCTGCTTCCCTCCAGGTTTTAGCCTCAGGAAACATCAAGCTCTACATGTCAACCATGCCCTACCTTAATCATATCAATAGGACAGATAAGAAGTCTTCAGAGGGCAGGGAAACTCCAACACCCCTCCCCCATAGACTGCAGGGAATGTAACTTCAAACTTCTGTTGCCAACTGGGGAAGATCTTATATCAAAGTTCATTAAAACCATCTGCTTAACCTAATCAACTAGCAGAGCAGAGAAAGTATAGGAGGGAAAGAAGGGGAAAATATGATGAAACAACAGAAAAAGAAAAAAGAAATTATAATTGACATCTTCTTCCCAGAAAGTGGAGAACAAATGAAACAGAAGATCAAGGAACCCCAAGCAAAAACACTGGAACTCTGGCAAATTAGACACAGCCTATGGAAGAACTCAAAATACAATTAAAAAAACAATTAAGAGAGCCTGAAGACAATTGGGAAAAGAAAATGCATAAACTAAAACAAGAAAATAGAGTCTTGAAATCCAAAATTGACCAGCTTGAAAATGAGGGAAAGAAGGTGAAAGATGACCTACAAAGAAAAACATCCCAGAAGGAGAAGGATGGCCAAAAAGCCAGGGATGAAATTTAGTCTTTAAAAATTTGAAATCAACAACTAGGGGCAAATGACTTCACATGGCAGCAGGAATCTATAAAACAAAATGAAAGAATGAAAATATGAGACACCTCATTGGCAGAACCTCAGATCTGGAAAACAGATCATGGAGAGACAATTTAAGAATTAATGGTGTACCAGAACACCATGACAAGAGAAAAAGTCTGGATATTATCCTACAGGAAATTATCCAAGAAAACTTCCCTGACATTCTCAAACTAAAGGGAAAAGTGGAGATTGAAAGAATCCACAGATCACCTTCTACATTTAATCGACAACTGACAATGCCCAGGAATATTATAGATAATTTCAAAAACTACCAGACCAAGGAAAAAATATTATAGGCTGCTAAGAATAAGTCATTCAGATACCAGGCAACCACAATTATGATAACACAGGATCTGGTTACATCTACAATGAAGGACAGGAAGGCAAGGAATATAATATCCTGGAAAGCAAGGGAATTGATCTGCAAGCAAGAATCAACAATCCAGCAAAACTGACTATATTCCTGCAGGGAAAAGTGTGGTCATTTAATAAAATTGAAGACTTTCAAGCATTCATAAAGAAAAGACTGGATTTAATGAGAAAATTTGAAGACCAAACACAGAACTCAAGAGAATCTCCAAAAAGTAATTAAGAGAGAGAAAAAAACCAACAATTTTTTAAGGCACCCAATAAGTTCAAATTATTTGTATCCCTATGAGAAAAGATGATATTGATAACTCTTAAAAATTGTATATATATACCTAGAAGTAAAAAAAAAATGTGGACAAAATTAAGAGTAATGGGAAAAGAGACAAAATGCAGTTAATTTATATTCCAAAAAGAAGTGCATGGGGGGATAAGGGGAGAAGACCAATACATTGGAGGGGTAAAGAGGTTGGAGATAGGAAATTCTTAATTCTTAAGTGCATTGATATTAACTCAAAGAGGGAAGAACAATCAGATCCATTGAGGCAGAGAAGTGATTCGTGACCTATAGAGATTTAGAAGGGTAACATACAGATGGGTGGGGAGGGAAGCAATACTATGGAAGGAGAATATGGGGGGGTAGCTTAAAAAGAGTATAAAAAGTAAGGGGGTAATAAGAAGGGAGGGGAGAAATAGAAGTAAAATATGGGAGGAGATTAGGGGGACTGATTAAAAACAAAACACTGGTGTAGAAGGATATAGTGAAAGGAAAAAGGACAGGAAAAGGAGAGGGAGTCAAAATGTTGGGGAATACACAGTTGATAATTATAACTCTGAATGTGAATGGGATGAAATCACCCATAAAATAGAAGCAAATAGCAGAGTGGATTAGAAACCGAAATCCTACCATATGTTGTCTACACATGAGAGAGGAAGACATACATAGTGTAAAAATAAAAGGCTGTAGCAGAATCTATTAGGCTTCAACTCAGAAAAAGAAAGTAGGAGTTGCAATCACAATATCTGAAAAAGCCAAAGTAAAAATAAATCTGGTTAAAAGAGATAGAAAAGGTAGTTATATCCTGATAAAAGGCAGCATAGACAATGAAGAAATATCAGTACTCAACATGTATGCACCAAATGGTATAGTATCCAGATTTCTAAAGGAGAAGCTAGTGGAGATCAAGGATGAAATAGATAGCAAAACTATTCTAGTGGGACACCTAAACCTTCCCCTATCAGATCTTGATAAATCAAACCAAAAAATAAAGAGGTAAGAGTGAATGAAATCCTAGAGAAATTAGAGTTAATAGATATATGGAGAAAAATAAATAGGGACAAAAAGGAATATACCTTTTGAGCAGCACATGGTACATTTACAAAGGTAGACCATGTATAAGGGCATAGAAACATGGCAAACAAATGCAAAAGAGCAGAAATAATAAATGTAACCCTTTCAGATCATAATGCAATAAAATATTAATTAGTAAAAGCACATAGGCAGGCAAACCAAGACCTAATTGCAAATTAAATAATGTGATTCTCCAAAATCAATTAAAGAACAAAACATAGAAACAATTAATAGTTTCATAGAAGAGAATGACAATGAGACATCTTACCAAACTATGTGGGATGCAGCCAAAGCAGTACTCAGGGGGACATTTATATCCTAGAGAGCATATATTAAAAAATCAGGGTGGGCAAAGATCAATGAATTTGGCATGCAAATAAAAAAAATAGAAAGGGAACAAATTAAAAATCCCCAGATGAAAATTAAATTAGAGGTCATAAAAATGAAAGGAGAAATTAATAAAATTGAAAGTAAAAGAACTATTTTATTAATAAATAAGACTAGAAGCTGGTACTTTTAATAAACAAATACAATTGACAAAGTACTGGTCAATCTAATAATAAAAGGAAAGAAGAAAACCAAATTAACAGTATCAAGGATGAAAAGGGAGATTTCAACTCTAATAAAGAGGAAATTAAGGCAATTATTAAAAATATTTTGCCCAATTATATAGCAATAAACATAGCAATGTAGGTGATATGGATGAATATTTACAAAAATATAAATTGCCTAGATTAAAAGCAGAAGAAATAGAATACTTAAATAATCCCATATCAGAAAAAGAAATTGAGCAAACCATCAAAGAACTCCCTAAGAAAAAATCCCTAGGACCAGATGGATTCACAAGTGAATTCTATTAAACATTCAAAGAACAACTAATCCCAATATTATACAAACTATTTGACATAATAAGCAAAGAAGGAGTTCTACCAAATTCCTTTTATGACACAAATATGGTACTGATCCCAAAGCCAGGTAGATCAAAAACAGGGAAAGAAAACTACAGACCAATATCTTCAATGAACATAGATGCAAAAATCTGAAAATAATATACTATTAAAAAGAGTCTTGCAAGTGATCACAAAGGTTATTAAAAAACAAAACAGGTTATTCATTATGATCAGGTGGAATTTATACCAGGAATGCAAGGATAGTTGAATATTAGGAAAACCATTCACCTAATTGACCATATTAACAGCAAACCAATAAAAATCACGTGATTATATCAATAGATGCTGAAAAAGCCTTTGACAAAATACAACACACATTCCTATTATACATGCTAGAAAGTATAGGAATAGAAGGAGCCTTTCTTAAAAATAATAAACAGTATGTATCTTAAACCATCAACAAGTATCATATGCAATGGGTATAAATTAGAAGGATTCCCAATAAGATCAGGAATGAAACAAGGGTGCGCATTATCACCTCTATTATTTAACATTCTACTAGAAACACTAGCAGTAGCAATTAGAGAAGGAAAAAAATTGAAGAGATTAAAATAGACAACGAGGAGACCAAGCTCTCACTCTTTGCAGATGATATGATGGTTTACTTAACAAATCCAAGAGAATCAACTAAAAACCTAGTGGAAATAATCAGCAACTTTAGCAAAGTTGCAGGATACAAAATAAACCCAGATAAATCATCAGCATTTCTATATATTTAAAACACATTTCAGCAGCAAGAGTTAGAAAGAGAAATGACATTTAAAATCACACTAAACAATATAAAATATTTAGGACTCTATCTACCAAAACAAACACAGGAATTATATGAACAGAACAAGAAAACACTTTCCAAACAATTAAAACTAGATCTAAACAATTGGAAAAACATTGATTGCTCATGATTAGGATGAACTAATATAATAAAAATGACCATTCTATCCAAATTAATTAACTTATTTAGTACCACACCTATCAATCTACCAAGAAATTTCTTTACTTAAATTCTAGACCTAAAAATCCTAAGAAGTCACACTCTTGAGCATTGTTACATTATTTAAAGGAGAGCCATGTAGTACCAGGAACAAGAAATATCCCAATTCATCTATTAGGAAGGGGAAGAAAGAGAATTATATTTGATAAAATCTTAAACCTGCTGGTCTTAACAAAAATAAAATAGTTCCTGCCTTCAAGGAACTAACATTCTACTCAAATATAAATGAACTGTAAAGTAAAGTTTGACAATTTAGGGCCCTCATATCTATTTTTCTATCATTCTCTGACTTTTTCTTTTACATGGATTGATTTGTCATAGATTTATACTTTCAATGACAGAATTCCATAATTGGGCAGGATCTCAGAAACCATATTGTTTTTCTTCTTAAATTGGAGCTCTCTTTGGTGGTGGTGGTGGGGGGAATGTCCATGAACAATTCAGGGGCCCCTTAAACTTAAATGGAAAAACATATATTTGACTGCCCCACTCTGAGGAGAACAGAATGACATCTGGCTCCAACTTCCTCTTTACTTCTGTTGGAAAAGAAAGAGCAAGAGAGTAAGAGTCTATAGATGTGTATTCTTTTTCTCTCTGAGCCACATGATGACTCTCTTTCTCTCCCTCTCTCTATCTTTCCCTCTCTCCCTCCTGCCCTTCTCTTTCTGTCTGCCTCTCTGCTTCTCCCCTCACAAACATATGTATGTACATACATAATACATAACTGGAATTTACCATTTTTGTCAGACTACCAAAGGAGTTCATGACACACTCATAAAACAATGAAGAATCCTTGAATTAATTCAACTGATACTTGATTGGTGACTACTTTCTATAGCATTTATGACTTGGTGATATTCACTTTCTGTTTAAGAAACTCCAGTCTATATTTTTACATTGTTTTTGATGAGGAAGTTGCCTGCATCTCATCCATAGAGAACGTGAATCAAAGTTACAAGTTCCTTCTATGAAATAAGGGAATATCAAGAAAGGGATTTTAATGTAGCAAATGGTTCTAATTCTTCGCAGTTATGGTCATGACCCTTTCAGAAAGAAACAGGAAATGCCATATGCCATTTTTCACATACCTGTGATTAACAATCAAGATGTTGATTCAAATAACTTCATGGTTATTTTTCCTTTCCAAGTTGATCAGTTGCAAATGACTTTAGCTCTCTGCCCCTATTTGGCTGTTTGACTTAATGCTGTGATCCCTTTGGGAGTTTGTCCCTGATAATTAGAGATCATAGGTAGGACTAATCATTTTTCCATTCTTGCTTTGGAATCATGTAGAGATGTCATGGATAGTATCAAGTAAGCCATAATTAGTTTGGCACTTGACTTCTACAAGACTCAGTGCCTAGATCTGATTACCAAGGACACAAATGAGCTTTCAGACTTTGGGTCATCTCAGATGCCTGAAAAGTAGTTTCTCTGGAATCCTGACAATCGTATGAATAAACTTGTATAATTCCAAGCAATTCATCTGGAAAGGCTATTATGTAAACTAATGAGGGGCACAGCTGAATATAGGCACATACTTTCTGTACTAGGTCACTCTTTATTTTAGTGAGGGAACTGGCATTTCATCATGGAGATATGTCTCTTGCCACAGGGCTGACATTTTCAAGCTTCAGTCTCTTCTTTCATGCTTCGGGCCACTCAATTAGTGGGCTTAGTTGTCTTGAATGTGGCATGATTTTAACCTGACCCTTATACTTGTATATAGCCTTTGAGTCAGAGTCTCTCTCCTGACATTATATTTTCAGAACTTGTCACTTTTCTGATTTCTTGTCCCCATTCACTGATCTGGGAACTTGATTATCTGACAGTCCACAAGGGTAGTTTTACTAGTTCCCTCTTATGAGTACAAAAGAAGCCTAATAGTTTCATTTACACTTTAGTGGAAACAGACTGACTTGCACCTGCATTCATAAAATGTAATGATATCTTCATAGGAGAAAAACTTGTACAGACTCTGAATTACAATACTGCCTTTGGGAAGGGTCCAGATGGAGTCATTAGGGTTTATTTCCATGCATTGGCATTCCCTCCTTTGTCTCCTTTATCTGCGCTACATGGCTTACTTCTTGTAGCTCATCTATCTTCCCATTATTTATTAACTGTCACAATCATTTTTGTTACTCTCAACTGATGTTCTCCTCTACCCTTTTCCTACTCTTGTCAATGCATTAGTGAAGATAGCTTTTGCAGACACAGAATATAGGGACTGGGATGATACTTCCATGGCCTCTTACCACAAACCATGCCAGAAAGGAATCTACATAATTATACACCTGATGAGGGCATATCTAGTTTCTGCTAGAAAACTTTCAAAGAAATGGAACTCATCATCTCTCTAGGTAGCCTGTTCCACTTTTGGATAGATCTAATAGTTCTATTTTTTTTCTTGACATGTAGCTGAAATTGACCTCTCTGTAAATCATACACATTGCTCCTGGTTTTGTCCCCCGGAACCAAATAGAACAAGGTTAATCATTATTCTCTGTGACATTCCTTACAAATACTTGAAAAAACAACTATAATTTTTCTCTGAGTCTTCTCTTCTTTTTGCTAAGCAATTCACTATACTCTTCTAACCAATATTTATATGACACGGCCCTGCAGTAACTTTTTTGATTGCTCTCCTTTTTATGCTTTCTAGCTTACCAATTTCATTATTAAATCATAGTGCCCATAATTGAGCATACTACTTCAGACAAAGTCTGCTGACATCTGAATTCAGTGAGACTATGACATCCTTATTTCTGAATTCTATGCTTTCTTAAGCTTCTGTACTAGCAGCAATGCAATTGACCAGGAGAATTTCGAGGGATTTATGGAAAAGAATGCTACACACATTCAGAGGAAGAACTACAGGAGTGGAAACACAGAAGAAAAATATCTGCTTGAACACATGGGTTGATGCAGACATGATTTGGGATGTAAACTCTAAATGACCACCCTATTACAGCTATCAATAATATGGAAACAGGTCTTGATCCATGACACATGAAGAAACCAGTGCAAATGCACTTTGGCTACTAGAGGTTGGCAGGGGGTGGAGGGGAGAGTAAGAACATGAATCATGTAACTATGGAAAATTTTTTTCTAAAAATTGAAAGTATTTTGGTAGATAGATTCTTAAGTATTTTATATTGTCTAGGGTTATTTTAAATGTTGTTTCTCTTTCTAACTCTTGTTGCTCTGATGTGTTGGAAATATATAAAAATGCTGATGATTTATGTGCATTTATTTTGTTTCCTGCAACTTTGCTAAAGTTGTTGATTATTTCTACAAGCTTCTTAGTTGATTCTCCTTGAATATAAGGAAGGAAACTATAAGGAAATTAGGTGAACACAGAAAAGTGTTGTCAGATATCTTATCAGATATCTGGGAAAGGAAAGATTTTAAAACCAAGCAAGATTTAGAAAAAACACAAAATATAAAATAAATAATTTCAATTGCATGAAATTAAAAAGTTTTGTACAAACAAAAACAATGCAACTAAAATAAGAAGGGAAACAACAAACTGAGAAAAAATCTTTATAACAAAAACTCTGACAAAGGTCTAATTACTCAAATATACAAGGAGCTAAATCAATTGTACAAAAAATCAAGCCATTTTCCAGTCGATTAATGGGGAAGGGACACGAATAGGCAATTTTCAGATAAAGAAATCAAAACTATCAATAAGCACATGAGAAAGTGTTCTAAATCTCTGATAATTGGAGAAATGCAAATCAAAACAACTCTGATGTATCACCTCTCACCCAGCAGATTGACTAAAATGATATCAGGTGAGAGTTATGAATGTTGGAGGGGACGTGGCAAAATTGGGATATTAATGCATTGCTGGTGGAGTTGTGAACTGACCCAACCATTCTGGATGGCAATTGGGAACTATGCCCAAAAAGCACTAAAAGAATGCCTGTCCTTTGATCCACCATACCATTGCTGGGTTTGTACCCCAAAGAGATCATAGGGGAAAAGACATGTACAAAAATATTTATAGCCACATTCTTTGTGGTGGCAAAAAATTGGAAAACGAGCTTATGTCCATCAATTGGGGAATGGCTGAACAAATTGTGGTATATGCTGGTGATGGAATACTATTGTACTCAAAAGAATAATAAACTGGAGGAATTCCATGACCTCCAGGAACTGATGCAGAGTGAAAGGAGCAGAGCCAGGAGAACATTGTACAGAGACTGATACACTGTGGGAAAACAGAATGCAATGGAGTTCTGTACTGGCAGCAACACAATGACCCAGGACAATTCTCAGGGATTTATGGAAAAGAATGCTACCCACATTCAGAGGAAGAACTACAGGAGTGGAAACACAGAAGTAAAACAACTGCTTGAACACATAGGTTGATGCGGACATAATTTGGATGTAGATTCTTAATGATCACCCTAGAACAATTATCAATAATATGGGAATAGGTCTTGATCAATGACACATGAAGAAAACAGGGAAAATGTGAGTTGGCTACTGGGGGTGGGGGGGTGAGGAGAGAGAGAGCAAGAACATGAATCATGTAACCATGAAAAAATTTTTTTCTAAAAAATAAAAATACTAACAACTATTTTTATTGTATTATAATCTGATGAAGTTGCATTTATTATTTCTGCGTTTTTGCATTTGTTTGCCATGTTTCTATCTTTGTGAATGTTCCATGTGCTGCTGAAAAGAAGGTGTATTCCTTTTTGTCCCTATTTATTTTCCTCCATATATCTATTAACTCTAATATTTCTAGGATTTCATTCACCTCTCTTATCTCTTTCTTATTTATTTTTTGGTTTGATTTATCTAGATCTGATAGGGGAAGGTTGAGGCCTCCCACTAGTACAGTTTTGCTATCTATTTCATCCTTAAGCTCCACTAGCTTGTCCTTGAGAAATTTGAATGCTATACCATTTGGTGCATATGTGTTGAGTACTGATATTGCTTCTTTGTTTATACTGCCTTTTATTAGGATGTAATTACCTTCCCTATATCTTTTAACCAGATATATTTTTAGTTTGTCTCTGTCAGAGATCATGATGGCAACCCATGCCTTCTTTTTCTCTGTTGAAGTCCAATAGATTTTGCTCCATCCTTTCATTTTTACTCTATGTATGTCTGCCTGTCTCATGTGTGTTTCTTGTAGACATCATATGGTAGGATTTTGGTTTCTAATCCATTCTACTATTTGCTTCCATTTTATGGGAGAGTTCTTCCCATTCACATTCAGAGTTATAATTATCAACTGTGTATTCCCAGACATTTTGATTCTCTCTCCTTGTTCTCTTCTTTCTTCTTTCTCTATTTTCTTCTATACCAGTGTTTTGTTTTTAATCAGTTGTCCTAATCCCCTCCCTTATTCTACTTCCCTTTCTCCCCTCTCCCTTCTTATTCTCCTCTTATTCTTCTTTATGGTCTTTTAAAGCTACTTCCCTGCCCTTTCCCTCCCTAGTGTTGCTTCCCTCCCCACCAGTCCTTTTTTACCCTTCTACTTTCTAAAAAATTAAAAACTTAACAAAATTAAAAAATAAAATTAAAATTAAATTAAATTAAATGTATGATCTTTTAAAAAAAGCTATTCAAGGTTGTATTAGATCTTGTGGCTCCTATATGAAACTGCTAGCTCATATTGAGTTTGTAATCCACCAAAACTCCTAAGTTTGTCTTTTCTTCTTCTCCTCCACCTCCACCTCCACCTCCACCTCCTCCTCCTCCTCCTCCTCCTCCTCCTCCTTCTTCTTCTCTCTCTCTCNGGAAAAAATAAAAATTAGTATTTAGCTATACCTTCCCAATCTTCTGCTTGTTAGTTGATTGTGTCCAGATATAAGAATTTGCATTTATCTATTCAGATTCAGTCTAGTACTCAACTTCAGGAGTCAGAAAACTCTAGCCTAAGGGATAACTCTAGCATCTCTCTGTTTTTTGAGGTAATTTTAAAATGTTTTTTACATTTTGGAATGCAATAAAACTGTATGTGTCTTTGTTTGTGTTTACTACATACATATATAGAAAGAAAAGTGACAGAATCAGAGCGATAAAGAGATAGAGAGAGGCAGAGGAAGAGATAGAGAGAGACACAGAGTTTTTTTTTTTTTAAACCCTTGTACTTTGGTGTATTGTCTCATAGGTGGAAGATTGGTAAGGGTGGGCAATAGGGGTCAAGTGACTTGCCCAGGGTCACACAGCTGGGAAGTGTCTGAGGCCAGCTTTGAACCTAGGACCTCCTGTCTCTAGGCCTGGCTCTCACTCCACTGAGCTACCCAGCTGCCCCGACACAGAGTTTTTAATAATCTAAAAACCACCCTTTGCTTCTAGGCCGTAGAAAAACATTTAGAATTAGGCTATCATTTGCTGATCCTAAGTCATTATTTTAAAATATGTTTGCCTCTTTTTTTTTGATATGTCAGGTATCCTTACAAAATTTTACATATTTTAATTAAGTATACCATCAATCCTTTTATGCATAAAAGATATCTGATGATAAAGATAGTAGACAGTACAAGTACTATAGAGCAGATCTCTTTAGTATTCCACCAGAGACCTCTTGCCATATTGACATTGAACCATTACCAACTATTCTTTGAGTCTTGTCATCTAATCATTTGGAATCCAACTGATTTTTTGAACATCTAATCCATATTTCCACACTTTTAATATGGGATAGTAGGGGATTCTATATGATAAACTGTTAAAATCTAAGGCAACTATAATTATAACATTTCACTTACTTGCCAGTTTAGACATCCTGTAAAAAAACAGTAAATAAGATTAGATTATCATGACCTCTTCTCAAAAAGGCATGTAACTTCTTTGTCATACTAGTTTTCCATTCTAGATTTTTTTAATCTATCTCTTGAATGATTAATTTTAGCAGTTTCCCAGGAATTAAAGTTAAGTTCATTGGTGTAGATAGTTTGTAGCCTTCAGTTTTCTGAAGACTGGGATAATCCTTGCCTCTCTAATCTTTCTGTAATCCTTTATATATTAGTGACCTTAGTTTAACCATAACATTTCCTAGTCTTTTCAAGATTCATTGATTTTTTTTAGCTTGACCAACTGATTTTAATCCATTATGAATGGTTAGATTTTTTTTTTATTATGGCCTTATTTATCTTGGGTATCATCTTCCTGATAGTAATCTCTAGGCCTGGATCTCTATCCACGGAGTCACATACCTGTCCCTTTTTCTATTTTTTAAAGGATCACTTAGTCAATTAGCAAAAAAAAAACAAAAACAAAACCAAAAAAAACCTTATTAACAACTTGTTATATACCTGGAAGTAGGTGATGTTCTTTGAGGGTATGCTTTACTGAGAACCTTCTGACTCTTTTCTGGAGGAAAAAAATGCAATATGCAGAGGAACGAGTTTTGTGTCTTCTTTCTTTTTCATTTCTTGATCTCAAGCTCTGTTTTCTAGAGTAGATTTCATTTTTCCTATCCTCCCATATATCCTCCTCATTGAAATAATCAGTTACTAAGGTAGACATCATCTTAGGTTGAAGGATATTGTCATATTCTTCTTCAGGTTTCTCTACTTTGTCATCTTTTGTAATACATATGTGATCATCTCCAAGATGTTGGCATTACAATTGTTGAGTAAGATCAGCTAGTGTCCTTTGAATTACTGGTTCTGGTTGTCAGGAGGAGAGCAGGGTGGCAAGAGAGGACTAGTAGAATACATAACATTTTAGAGACCTGCTATTGAATATAAAAATAAAATAGTATAAGGTGAAAAATTTTAGAACTTGTCTAAATAATCAATAATCATCTCTTACTCCACCAACAAACATTTCATGTGTCTTCTATGTGCCAAACACTATGCTAAGTGCTAATGATACAAGGAAAAAAACAACCAAGAGTTGCTGCCTTCAGGGAGCTTGTCATTTTATAGGGATGTAGCATGAAGAGAGGTATGTATATCTTTATATCTATCTATCTATCTATCTATCTATCTATCTATCTATCTATCTATCATCTATCTATCTATCTATCTACCTACCATCTATCTGTTTGTCTGTCTATCAGTCTATCTATCTATCTACACACACATGCACATACACACAAGCAGAGTGGATACAATGTAGTTATAAAAGGAAAGACATTAGGTGCAAGGGATGAATTAATTCATATTAGTTTCAGTTGAAGACAATTTATAATTACCTCTTATTTATAGAGCAAAGAGGGAAAGTATGTGAAAGAACAAGGTCATGCCACAACATGCAACCCTTTGAGAGCTCAGAAATAATACAGTACTGTTTCTTCTGTAGCCTTTGTCAGGGAGAAGTAATGGGAATAGATTCCAGGAAGATGATCTTAAAATGTGTTGATAGTTTGAATGGGATTTTAATAGGAAAAGCTTTAGTGTTGCTAATAAAGGCCAGTTTTATACCAAGCACATGTCTTAACTATAAACAATGTGGACTCCTGCTCATTGTCTGTTCAAAGAACAGAAAAGGCAAGACACAACAATTGTATAGGACAGATTAGGTGATGTATAAATATGAATTAGCTGGGGCTTTTGGGGCTTTTGAACAATGGTGACACTTTGAGGTTGTTAGATGTGGGATCCATATTTCTGAGAGGGGTTCAAGCTGTATCACAGAATTCCTTGCAAGGGCAAGAGGTGTGACCTGGCTTTTATACCAGGACTTCAATTACCTTTAACTGACCCCCCTCCTGGGGGTCACTATGGAATTCCTTGATGCAGCTTGAACTTGTCTCAGAAATATGGATTGCTCATAGAGTCGCAGTTATAACACCAGCACCCTCTTAGGTCAGGTTTGATGGCACTCTCAAGGATCCAAATATTTAACAAAGATGGAACTATGTTGCCCTAACAACAATAATTTGTAACATGAAAATTGTGACCCTTATTTCCTTTAGATGTTTGTCTCCCCATTCCACCACACTTTCTATTGAGAAATGCATATAGAGTCAGTAGATCAGCAGGACATGGTGATTTGTGTGACAGTCCTAGGCTGAGAGGTGCAGACTCCATGTGGCTGGCATTTTTTATGCTTCTGCATTACCTGGAACCTGCATCAGGGAAACAGGGGAGGGGGAGCAATCAAGTCCCAGATTAATTTTGCTCTGTGCCTATGCCATGTTGGGGTTGAGGGAAGAATGAAAGCTTCATTAGAGAAGCTGAGGAATATCAAACCCCAAGCGGACATTTACCTTCTTTTAGATAGTTTCCCCATGTTTTCTACAAGATGAAAGAAGGTCCATCAGAGAAACCCAGGTTCTATCACAGGGGACCTCTGCAATTCAGGATGGAATTCTTGCCATCGTTGTTTTTCTTTTATTTGGAGAAGCATGGATATCTTTCAATTTAATTTGAGTCAATAAATCCTACCTGGGTGATGTAGGGAAAGTCAGATCTCTGTACTCATTTTCCTCATGTGAAAATGGAAGGTTTTGATTTCATTGTGACTCTAATATCTTATGAACTTCTATGCAGAGCATGTTAAGGCTGGTGATAAATGCTCGCAAGTAAAATTGGTTATTCAAGTCATCAGAAATGGAACAAGGGTAGCCCAATGCATAACTGAACTTCAGCTCTCCTCATCAGAAATAGTGTGGCATGATAAGACAATCACTAGGGCTTGGAGCCAGGAAACTTCATTTAGAGACTTAGTTCTGAACCAGACTCCACAGGCAAGTCACTTCATCCCTTGAATACGAACTTCTTCATCTGTGAAATGAAGCTTTCATTACTCACAATACTTATCACAGAGTGATTACTAAAAAAAGTTCTTCGTATAAGTGCAATCAATGTTATTTACAGTATCAATGCTATTTACAGTTATCAATGTTAGTTATGGAAAGGGCAATGATGATCACTGCTGATGATATTTCTATGATTTAGTGGTTCTATAATTTCTATATTCATGATACTTTCCCCAAGAGTGCTTTATCACAAACAAAAAAATGGTTTTGGTCTTCTTCATATTCTCCTATAAATCAACTGAAGGATCCACCCAGTGGACTGGGGTATTGTTCTAGATCTCTTAATATTTTGTCTTTACCAATGGAACACATGTGCTCTCCAGTGATTTTCCCTTGCTCTTACATGACTATGGCCATTCCTCTCTCTGATGATATTCTCATTCCATTTCTCATGCACAATTATTCCCCCTCAGACTATTCACATACATCTCAAGAATCTGAATTGCCTTTGGGTGATCTGAAAAGGAAATTCTGTCTTATTTTATGAATTGTAAATAGTATCACTCAGAATAATATTAATGTTAAAATATTAATGTTAAAAACCATTTATTACTTGGCAGAGTCTGTTCATTTTTTACTGTAAATCCAAAAATTCTCATTTTTTTGTCATCTTAGACAATTTGGGAAGGTATGAAACAAAAACAGTTATTTTTATTTGCAATTCTTTTATTACTTCTGATTCATGGAATTTTTATATATTTGGTAATAACTTGAAGATCTATGTTTTAATCAACATAGAGTTTTCTTGATGTGATAACTTGCTTCTCCAGAAAATATCAATCTCCTCTCTTCATGAATTAACAGGTATTTTATGGAGAGCTATTTGTAACACATAAAGTTTAGATTACTTCTTCATGTCTAGACAATGAGTAAGTTTCACAGCCAGTACTAAACCCCAGGTAATACTGACTCCAAGTACAAAATTAACATTTTAAATTTTAAATAGGAAAAAAAATACAACAGCTAACCTGAGGTGGTACAAGGGATTGAGTATTAGATTTGGAGTCAGAATGATCTGAGTTCAAATTCTGCCTCAGACTCTTGCTAGCATTGTGACCCTGGTCAAGTCAACGTGGAGATAATGGTAGCTTCCAGGATTGTTGTGAGGATTAAATGAGATAACATTTAAAGTGCTTTGCAAAAAATCTTAAAGCTCTCTATATAAATTCTGTGATGATGATAATGAGGAGGATATGTTGTTTAGGGGGCGTACTTGCAATTTGAATATTTCTGAAATTGTTTAAGAAGTAAATATTCAGTAAATATTTCTTAAATCTATTTTCCTCCCTGGAAATGGATTTTTAGGAGATCAGAGATCACAATAATTGCCAATAACCATCTGAGGTCTATTATGGATAAAACAAAGGATGGAACTGATAAAGAATTGTGAAAAGATAAAAGAGAGAGATGGACTAATCCAGCCAGAGAGTGGATTGCAGAACCACTCATCCCATACAGATTGAACACAGTAGTGTCATTGAGATTAAAAAAGAAATAATACCAATTAGGACTATGCAACTAATCAAAGAATGACAGAAGGAATAAAGTCTATGCTTGCATCAATCTAAGACTTTTTTTTTGATTAGTAAAAAAGAGCATAAAAAAACATAATACAGTGAAGAAATAATAATGATTGAAAGAAGCCTAGGAGGGGACATTTGGTTGGCCCAGTGGATTGAGAGCCAGACCTTAGAAGTAGGAGGTCCTAGATTCAAACCTAGACTCAGATGCTTCCTAGTTGAGTGACCTTGGGAAAATTATTTAATCCCCATTGCCTAGCTTTTACTGCTTTTCTGCTTTGGAATTAATACTTTGTATTAGTTTTAAGAAGAAAGTATGATTTTTTTAAAAAAAGAAAGAAGCCCAGGAGATAAATCTTCAAGAATATATTATTAACTTCACAAAAAGTATTATCAAAATCTTAGAGGGGAAAAATAACAATTACTTGATCACAAAGACTAAAAGAGTAGTTAGAAATAAAGAAGCAAACAAGAAATGAGAACCTGAGGAAAAGCAGAACAATTGGATGCAGAATAAACAGCTTAGTACAGAAGGAAGACAACTCACTCAAGTAGTAGACTTCCAAAAGAAAACTATTCGAACAAAATGGAAAATTGAAATAAGAGAAAATGTAAAGTTATATTACTTTTAAAATTAAATAATTTCATTTCAATTTTGGTAACTTGAAAAATAGTTCATCTGGAAAAAAATGTCCAAGAAAGATTGTGTGTGTATGTTTAATGAAAATTTTAATGCATGAGTATGGTACTCATTAGATATGACAACTACACATTTGTTCAATACTGTCACAACAAAAGTCATTGTTATAGACATCACTATGTAATAATAATGAAATTTCTTTGCCTCCACTGTGATTCACTCAATTTCTGTCATATTTAATAAAAACAAAATTCAGATTCCCTGAAAACCATGACCAAACCAAAAACATGGGCACATATTTAAGAAGTCATAAAATAAAACTGCCTAGATCTAGTAGAACTAAAAGACAAAGAATCCACCTCTCACCCTCTGAAAGAAACTCTAAACTGAAAACAACCAGAAATATCATAACAAAACAGGGTTTCCAGGTCAATGGAAAAATTCTGTAAATAGCCAGAAAAAAGAGGTAAAATATCAAGGAATCTTATAAGACTATATTGAATCTATAAGGAAGGAAAATGGTATATGATGATCCAAAATATAAAAGCTTAACATCCAAGAATAACTCACTCTGCTATACTGAGTATCGTCTTACAAAGAGAAAAATGGATCTTAGTCAAAGTCTACCATCACTTATTAAGCACCTACTATGGGTCAGGCATTTTCTTTTCTTTTTTTTCTTCTTTATTTTTAAACCCTTACCTTCTTCTTGGAGTCAATACTGTGTATTGCCTCTGAAGCAGAAGAGTGGTAAGGGTAGGCAATGGGGGTCAAGTGACTTGTCCAGGGTCAGACAGCTGGGAAGTGTCTGAGGGCAGATTTGAACCTAGGACCTCCCATCTCTAGGCCTGGCTCTCAATCCACTGAGCTACCCCACTGCTCCAGGCATTTTATTAAGTATATAAATATATATACCTGCTTTAAAGGATCTTACATTTTAAGTGGGAGGAAGGGAAGACAACACATATAAAAGGATGTTGTAAATGGGACTGGATGTAGATTAAGATGAGGTGATTAATAGTAGAAAAAGGATAGTGCAGCAGTCCAGAGAGAAATGATAATTAGTTGGCCAAAGTAAAGACCTCAGGTGTCTATCATACTTCCAATGTATGATTTATAGGCTGTAGTGAAACTTCAGAATAAAAAGTTGGGTTATGGTAGAGGAAGCCTGGAGAGCAGACTAAAGAGGAATGAAGAATTATTAGATTAAGAATTCCTTTAATAGAATTGTGGAATGTTAAACATCCCTGTTAAAAAAAAAAGGCCAGATGAGTTGAAACTCTAATAAACATACAATGCAGGAGTCAAGAGCAATATAGAAAGATAAATTTAGTGACTAAGGGATGATGAAGTGTTTACATTCTCTCCATTTTCCACTTCCTGCTTGAGTGAATTAATCTCTCTGGGACTTATTTTCTCAGCTATAAAATTGGGAGGATGATTTAGGAAATCACAGAGGCTCCTACCAACCCTAAAGCTGCTCATTTGTTGAAGGTTTAGTCATTCTGCCTGCATGATCATGAATTTTTCTTATCCTCACTTTTCTTTTTTGTTGAAGATTGAGTATTCCTTCTTTAGATCTGTGATATTCATTCTACATTGGAAATTCTTAAGGATGTTATGGAGGAAGTAAGGGTAACTTCACCTATGTAGATGTCTTCCCTTACCACATTAAGTTCTTTTTTCTTTTTATCTTTACATGCTTGGTAACTCATTGTGACATGAAGGTCAATAAACACAAATGTGAATTCTTACCTGAATTTCTCTCCACCAACTTTGACCACTGAAACTTCTTCAGACAAAGGGAACCACAGAGATTCTAATCTATAACTTTGGATCTCAAAGTTTCTCAGCATCTGTGCTCCATTTCCAGTGGTATTTCCAAAAATCTCTGTACTGGTAGGATATTCCAGGGAGAAGTCAAAGGGAAGTTGGGCCAGAGGTCTTTCTCTTGACTCCAGGAATTGGACTTCAGGGAAACAAGGTTTCAAACTAAATGATGTCAGTGTTGTAATAGAATCCAAATGGCTCATGGTAACTAGAAATACCTGCTGGGGAGTCAGACACTCTTTGACAAAGTCAAGTTCAGCAAAGATTTATGTTGTGCAAAGCACAAGAGATCAATAATAATCACTCACATTGGTATAGCTAGTAAAACACCTGACATACATTTTCTTATTTCATCTTTACAACAGTCCTGAGATATATGATGTACAGGCATGATGATTCCAATTTTAGTGATTAGGAAATTGAGCTATAGGGAAATGAAGAAATTTAGCATGGAACATAGAATTTGTAGGGAGTAAGCTCATCAATTTAGATCTGGAAGAAAAATTATTGGTTGTGTAGTCCAACCACCTAATTTTACAGATGAAGACACTGTGACTTTTAGCTTAGGTCATTCAGGTAAAAAGTAACAAAACCAGGATTTGAACTGAGTCTTTTGTCACTAAGTTTTGGGTTCTTCCTATCACCTAGGGCTAGGCTATCTGATTTTTTTTTTTGAGACAGAGAATAGAGGTTCACCCTTTTTCTAGACTTCTTGCACTAGAAGTTGTGACCCCTTTCTAATTGGCCTTTATTTTTTTAAACATTTATTAATATTCATTTTTAACATAGTTACATGATTCATGCTCCTACTTTCCCCTTCACCCCCCACAATCCCTACACCCATGGCCGACGCACATTTCCACTGATTTTTATCATGTGTCATTGATCAAAACCTGTTTCCAAATTGTTGATTGTTGCATTGGTGTGGTAGTTTCGAGTCTATATCCCCAATCATGTCCACCCCAACCCATGCGTCCAAGCAGTTGTTTTTCTTATATGTTTCCTCTCCTGCAATCCTTCCTCTGAATGTGGGTAGCATTCTTTACCTTAAGTCCCTCTGTGTCATTGCATTGCTGCTGGTACAGAAGTCCATTACATTCGATTTTACCATAATATATCAGTCTCTGTGTACAGTGTTCTTCTGGCTCTATTCCTTTCACTCTGCATCAATTCCTGGAGGTCTTTCCAGTTCACCTGTAACTCCACCAGTTTATTATTCCTTTGAGCAAAATAGTATTCCATCACCAGCATACACCACAATTTTTTCAGCCATTCCCCAATTGAAGGGCATACCCTCCTTTTCCAGTTTTTTGCCACCACAAAAAGCGCAGCTATAAATATTTTTGTACAAGTCTGTTTATTTATGATCTCTCTGGGGTACAAACCCAACAATGGTATGGCTGGATCAAAGGGCAGGCATTTTTTTAAAAATTTAAACATTTATTAATATTCATTTTTAACATGGTTACATGATTCATGCTCCTACTTTCCCCTTCACCCCCTGCACTCCCCCCACCCATGGCCAATGCACATTTCCACTGGTTTTGTCATGTGTCATTGATCAAGACCTATTTCCAAATTGTTGATAGTTTCATTGGTGTGGTAGTTTCGAGTCTACATCCCCAATCATGTCCACCCCAACCCATGCGTTCAAGCAGTTGTTTTTCTTATATGTTTCCTCTCCTGCAGTCCTTCCTCTGAATGCGGGTAGTGTTCTTTACCATAAATCCCTCAGAATTGTCCTGTCATTGCATTGCTGCTGTTACAGAAGTCCATTGCATTCAATTTTACCATAATATATCAGTCTCTGTGTACAGTGTTCTTCTGGCTCTGCTCCTTTCACTCTGCATCGGTTCCTGGAGGTCTTTCCAGTTCACCTGGAACTCCTTCAGATTATTATTCCTTTGAGCACAATAGTATTCGATCAACAGCATATTCCATAATTGTTCAGCCATTCCCCAATTGAAGGGCATACCCTCTTTTTCCAGTTTTTTGCCACCACAAAAAGGAGCTGCTATAAATATTTTTGTACAAGTCTGTTTATTTATGATCTCTTTGGGGTACAAACCCAACAATGGTATGGCTGTATCAAAGGGCAGGCAATTTTTATAGCCTTTTGAGCATGGTTCCAAATTGCAGCCAGAATGGTTGGATCAGTTCACAACTCCACCAGCAATGCATTAATGTCCCAACTTTGCCACACCCCCTCCAGCATTCATTACTCTCCCCTTCTTTCATTTTAGCCAATCTGCTACGTGTGAGGTGGTACCTCAGAGTTGTTTTGATTTGCATTTCTCTAATTATTAGAGATTTAGAACACTTTCTCATGTGCTTATTGATACTTTTGATTTCTTTACCTGAAAATTGCCTATTCATATTTCTTGCCCATTTATCAATTGGGGAATGACTTGATTTTTTAGACAATTGATTTAACTCCTTGTATATTTGAGTAATTAGACCCCTGTCAGAGTTTTTTGTTATAAAGATCTTTTCCCAGTTTGTTGTTTCCCTTCGGATATTGACTACATTGTTTTTGTTTGTACAAAAGCTTTTTAGTTTAATGTAATCAAAACCATTTAATTTAGATTTTATAATTTTCTCTAACTCTTGCTTGGTTTTAAAGTCTTTCCTTTCCCAGAGATCTGACAAGTATACTATTCTGTGTTCACTTAATTTATTTATAGTTTCCCTCTTTATATTCAAGTCATTCACCCATTCTGAATTTATCTTGGTGTAGAGTGTGAGATGTTGATCTAAACCTAATCTCTCCCATATTGTTTTCCAAATTTCCCAGCAGTTTTTGTCAAATAGTGGATTCATGTCCCAAAAGTTGGGCTCTTTGGGTTTATCATACACTGTCTTGCTGATGTCATTTACCCCAAGTCTATTCCACTGATCCTCCCTTCTATCTCTTAACCAGTACCATATTGTTTTGATGACTGCTGTTTTATAGTATAGTTTAATATCTGGTACTGCTAGGCCCCCTTCCTTCACATTTTTTTCCATTATTTCCCTTGATATTCTTGGTCTTTTGTTATTCCAAATGAAATTTGTTATAGTTTTTTCTAATTCAGTAAAAAAGTTTTTTGGTAGTTTGATAGGTATGGTGCTAAATAGGTAAATTAATTTAGGTAGAATGGTCATTTTTATTATGTTAGCTCATCCTACCCATGAGCAATCAATTGCTTTCCAATTGTTTAGATCCAGTTTTATTTGTTTGGAAAATGTTTTGTAGTTGTTTTCTTATAATTGCTGTGTTTGTTTTGGTAGATAGATTCCCAAGTATTTTATATAGTCTAGGGTGATTTTAAATGGTGTTTCTCTTTCTACCTCTTGCTGCTCTAATGTGTTGGAAATGTATAGAAATGCTGATGATTTGCGTGCATTTATTTTTTATCCTGCAACTTTGCTAAAGTTGTTGATTATTTCTACAAGCTTCTTAGTTGATTCTCTAGGATTTTTGAAGTATACCATCATATCATCTGCAAAGAGTGATAGCTTAGTCTCCTCATTGCCTGTTTTGATACCTTCGATTTCTTTTTCTTCTCTAATTGCTACTGCTAGTGTTTCTAGTACTCTGTTGAATAATAGAGGTGATAATGGGTATCCATGTTTTGCTCCTGATCTTATTGGGAAGGCTTCTAATTTATCCCCATTGCATATGTTGTTTGTTGATGGTTTTAGGTATATACTGTTTATTATTTTTAGGAAGGGTCCTTCTATTCCTATACTTTCCAGTGTTTTCAACAGGAATGGATGCTATATTTTGTCAAAGGCTTTTTCAGCATCTATTGAGATAATCATGTGGTTTTTGTTTGTTAGACTGTTGATATGGTCAGTTATGTGGATGATTTTCCTAATGTTGAACCATCCTTGCATTCCTGGTATAAATCCCACCTGATCATGGTGGATGATCTTCTTAATTAATTGCTGGAGTCTCTTCTATTTAAGATTTTTTGCATCTATGTTCATTAGGGAGATTGTTCTGTAGTTTTCTTTCTCTCTTTTTGATCTCCCTGGCTTTGGAATCAGTACCACATTTGTGTCATAAAAGGAATTTGGTAGGACTCCTTCTTTGCTTATCATATGAAATAATTTGTATAGTATTGGGATTAATTGCTCTTTGAATGTCTGATAGAATTCACTTGTGAATCCATCAGGCCCTGGTCATTTTTTCTTAGGGAGTTCTTTCATGGCTTGTTCAATTTCTTTTTCTGATATTGGATTATTTAACTATTCTAATTTTTCTGCTGTTAATCTAGGCAATTTATATTTTTATAAATATTCATCATATGACCTAGTTTGCTATATTTATTGCCATATAATTGGGTGAAATAGTTTTTAATGATTGCCTTAATTTTCTCTTCATTAGAGGTGAGGTCTCCCTTTTCATCTTTGATACTGTTAATTTGGTTTTCTTCTTTCCTTTTTTTTATTAGATTGACCAGTACTTTGCCTATTTTATCTGATTTTTTTCTCCAAAATACCAGCTTCTAGTCTTATTTATTAATTCAATAGTTCTTTTACTTTGGATTTTATTAATTTCTCCCTTGATTTTTTAGTAGTTCTAATTTAGTTTTCATCTGGGAATTTTTTTTAAACCCTTGTACTTTGGTGTATTGTCTCATAGGTGGAAGATTGGTAAGGGTGGGCAATGGGGGTCAAGTGTCTTACCCAGGGTCACACAGCTGGAAAGTGGCTGAGGCCGGGTTTGAACCTAGGACCTCCTGTCTCTAGGCCTGACTCTCACTCCACTGAGCTACCCAGCAGCCCCCATCTGGGAATTTTTAATTTGCTCACTTTCTAGTTTTTGAATGCCCAATTCATTTATCTATGCCCTCCCTAATTTGTTAATATATGCACTCAAGGATATAAATTTCCCCCTGAGTACATCCCACAGAGTTTGGTAGGATGTCTCATCATTGTCATTCTCTTCAATGAAATTGTTGATTGTTTCTATGATTTCTTCTTTGACTAGCTGGTTTTGGAGAATCATATTATTTAATTTTCAATTAGTTTTTGATTTGCCTGTCCAGGTACCCTTACTAATTATTACTTTTATTGCATTATGATCTGAGAAGGTTACATTCATTATTTCTGCTCTTCTGCATTTGTTTGCAATGTTTCTATGCCCTATTACATGGTCAATCTTTGTGAATTTACCATGTGCAGCTGAAAAGAAGGTGTATTCCTTTTTGTCCCTATTTATTTTTCTCCACATAGCAATTAAATCTAACTTTTCTAGGACTTCATTCACCTTTCTTATGTCTTTCTCATTTATTTTTTGGTTTGATTTATCTAAATCTGAAAGAGGAATATTTAGATCTCCCACTATTATGGTTTTACTATTTATTTCCTTCTTGTGCTCTGCCAATTTCTCCTTCATGAATTTGGATTCTATGCCACTTGGTGCATACATATTGAGCAATGTTATTTCCTCATTGTTTATACTGCCTTTAATCAGGTTGTAATGACCGTCCCTGTTTTTTTTAATCATATCTATTTTTACTTTGGCTTTGTCAGAAATCACAATTGCCACTCCTGCCTTCTTTTTCTCATTTGATGCCCAAAAGATTTTGCTCAAGCCCTTAACCTTAAACTTCTGTACGTCCACCCACCTCATATGTGTTTCTTGTAGACAACATATTTTAGGATTTTGGTTTCTAATCCACTCTGCTATTTGCTTCTGTTTTATGAACCAGTTCATCCCATTCACATTCAGAGTTATAATTATCAGTTGTGCATTTGCTGACATTTTTGTATCCTCCCCTATTCCTACCCCTTCTTCTTAACCTATTTCCTTTTAAACCAGTGGATTGCTTTAAGCTGGTATCCCTTATCCTCTCCCTTCATTAACTTCCCTTTCTAACCTGTCCCTTATTATTCCCCTCTTTTTATTTTTATAGGCCTAATAAATTCCCTCCTTCTTCTTCTCCCCTCCCTTTTTTCACCTCCCCACTCCCCTGCTCCCCTTGATTTATCCTTTCTTACTTTCTCAGTAGGGTTAGATAGAGTTTTATATCCCAATGGATAATATAGCTACTCTTCCCTCTCCAGGTTGATTACACTGAGAGTAAGGTTTAAATATTACCTCTTATTGCTCTCTTCCTCTCCTTCTTATAATAGTATTCATCCCTTCTCTTTCCCATGCCCTCTTTGTGTGTAATAGAATATCCTATTTTTCTTATTCTTTCAAGATTCTCTTGGTGTCCTCTACTATTCATCCCCCTCTTTCCTTCCCACCCATATTATCTTAGACCATTTAGTATTCCCACCTCTCCCTATGAATTATTCTTCTGATTACTATAATAATGAATACTATAATAGTGAATAGAGTTCACTACAGAGAATTATACATAGGATTTCTCCACATAGGAATACAGATAATTAGATCTTACTGAGACCCTTATGAAGGCAAATTTAAAAATTCTGAGTTTTCTTTCTTTCCCCCTTTTTTCTTATTTACCATTTCATGTTTCTCTTGATTTTTGGTCTTTTAGTGTGGAGGCTGCCAGATCCTGTGTGATCCTGATTGGTGCTCCTTGATAATTGAATTCTCTCTTTCTGGCTTCTTGTAAGATTTTTTTTCTTTTACTTGGAAGCCCTTGAATTTGGCTATTATATTCCTGGGCATTGTCTTTTCTGGGTCTGGTGTAGAGGGTGATCTATGGATCCTTTCAATGTCTATACTGCCCTCTTGTTGTAAAACTTCAGGACAATTTTGCTGAATAATTTCTTTTATTATGTAGTCCAAATTTCTATTAATTTCTGCTTTTTCTAGGAGACCAATGATTTTCAAATTGTCTCTTCTAGACCGGTTTTCTTGGTCTGTCACTTTCTCCTTGAGATATTTCATGTCTCCTTCTATTTATTCAGTCGTTTGACTTTGTTTTATTTGTTCTTGCTGTCTTGAGAGATCATTAGCTTCTAATTGCTCAATTCTAGCCTTTAGTGACTTGTTTTTGGCTATAATCTTTTGGTTTTTGGCTATGATCTTTTGGTTTTCCTTTTCAATCTGGTCATTTCTGGTCTTCCATTTGCTTATCAGTTCATTTGATTTCTGAGCCTCACTTTCCAATTGCAGAATTCAGCCTTTTAAACTTTTATTTTCTTGCTTGATTTCCTTTTGAGCTATTTCCCATTTCTCTAGCCAAATCTTTTCCAACTTTCTCATCATCTCAGATTTGAAATCTTCAAGAGCTTGTGACCAGTTTTCATGATTTTGGGAGGGTGCGGATATGATTGCTTGTTTGTTCTCCTCTTCTGTTTGCTCGGTTGTCTGGATTTTCTCTGTGTAAAAGTTGTCAAGTGTTAAAGATTTCTTCTTCTTGTTGTTAATCTTTCTCTTTTGGCCTTCCTGATTCTGGGTTGTCATTGTTAGCTCAGCCCATTCTCTGCTTTATCCTCATGCTCAGGTTCTGTCTGCACTCTTTAGGTTCCTGAGGTCTCAGGTCTGGTTGTTCTCAAGGTCAAGCCCCCTGGTGGCCCCCCTTGCTTGATCCTCTGCCGGAGGTTCCTTTACAAGTCTCAGGGCTCTGCTTCCACAGTCGTTTATCTGTCTGCACTGGTTCCCCACTCAGGGTTTCAGAGCCTTTGCTAGTGCCTGTGTCCACCTCCGCCCGCTCCTGTGCTCCGTGTCCCCTCTCAAAGTCCATATGTGTTCTTTAGCCTTTTGGGGTCCTAAGTCTTGCTGCTCTCAGGAACAGGCCCTGGAGCTGCCATTGACTCAATGGGTTCCCCAAACTTGCTTTATTTCTTTTGAGCTGGCTTTGGCACTGTAGGTGGTGTGTGTGTGTGTGTGTGGGGGGGGTTGCTCAGCCCACCATTTAGTGAGAGCTGTTTCACCCCTTTATAGCATGGAAATGCCCCGATTCCATGTACCTTCCACTCTGCGCCCTGTTGTGGGGTCCCTCCATTCATCTGGATTTGTTTTTATGTCCCCTTGATGAGTCCTGTATGTTTTGGTTAGGAGAGGTTAAGCGCTGCTTTTTACTCTGCCTCCATCTTAACCTGGAAGTCTCTAGGCTATCTGATTTTCATTTAGCACTCTATGTCCAGAGGTAGCCAGGCAGTTCTTGATTTAATTACCTTGGAGACAGGAAGACTTCAGTTTAAGTTATGCTTTTGAAATCTAATGGTTGAAATCTAAAGCTTCTCTACTATGTTTCAGAAATCTCTTTATCCTAGAAGATCACTGAGCCCTAGAATTTGCACCTAGGAACTACCTTCCCACTCTGGAGCCATCTTGATATCTTGATGGCTCCTTCTAGAACTTCCATTTGAGAAGTCTAGCCATTCCTTTATTTCTCACTAGGCTGACCAGACTTTTCTACTACACCTCTCCATCTCCTTTTCACATCCTTTTTGTAATGTAAGCTCCTTGAAGGGGTAATTAATAAGAACTTGCTTAAGAAAAAAACTTGTTTGTTTTTTCCATAGGTAACTTTCTAAGATTAAAAATTACAGAGAAGGTGTTGGCCTGCATTGGCAAACAGAGATTTTTCCACATCTAGGAGTTTCATTTAATAATGAAATCATAAGCTCAGACCCTGTGACTGTCTCATTCTTTCTATCATACTAGGCTTATTCCTTCTTCTAGAATCTCTTTCTTTTAAGAGGGAGTAATGGAAAGATGGAGGGAAGAATCCTCAGTTAAGACTTGTTCTGGAGTCAGAGGATTTATAAGTGAAAGGAATTCTCTCAATTTACAGAGGAGATCCTGAAGCTCAGACAGGTGAACATTATGTAGATGATTTCTATTTCACTTTCTAGAACTGAAGGAAAGGCTTTTCAATGGTCTGGGATGATTTTAAATAAAAGAGCTGGTTAGTCAGTCAGGCCCTGTCTGGAAGAGGCCATTAAATCTGATGACAGAAGCTCTCAGTGCCTGAAGCAGCACCACAGAATGGAAGGTGTGAGGAGATGCTGACAAGTATGGTGAGCAAGCAAATCTCTGGACAGGACAAAGAGACATCCATGCAAATGGCTCAGAAAGATGATTAGCTGGAGAACAGTAAAATCCTTAATTTCAGGTGATCAGAGTTTTTATTGAGCATTTATGTGCGGTCTGCCATTGTGGTATGTAAGGTACTGAATTTTACAAGGAGCTAAGGATAGCCCTGTCATTTAAGTCTTTTGGAGGCTAGCAATACATTCATCATACACTTCTTTTAAAATGTTTCTTTGCCAGTAAATCTCTTCTTACATCAAATGAGAAGTGATATTCTTTTGATACCAGGTTTTTGGGTTGGTTTTTTTTTTTTGATAGGTAAATAACTTCTGTTTCTTTCTGGTCTATAAAATAACTAGATGGTCATGTTTTTTAAGCTTCTTGGGGACTAATTATTTTGCCCTTTCCCTTGTGCTTTGTTCTAGAATGTGGAAGGTCCAAAGATACCTTTCTTCTTCTATCTTTTCTAATCAGGAACAGCAATGGCAGATTACAGCAGAAACACATGGCAACTGGGTGATTTGTGTTTTCATGTGGCCTGAGAGGAGATTTAAAGGATACTCTCCCCTAACTCTAATCCTCTGTATAGAAAAGGAGAGAATTATCTCGGAAGTATAAAATCTAGCTTCCCAGGAGAGATTTTGAGCATTGTGTCATGTCATGCTCCAAACTAAAAAGGACCTCTATTCAAGATTTTGGGCATCAAATCTTCTGGGAAAAAGATTGGTTTTCTAATGTAATATACCCTTCTTGGAGAAAGTAGGGGACACTCCATGTCATTTCTCTGTGGTGATTTGGTTGGAAAAAAACAACAGATACTTAAATAGTGCAGGTCTGATAAAAAGTTTGCTTGTTCATTAAACTTTACAGTATGTTTACCTTTCAGAAGAGTTTAAATCTTAGGGTAATATTACTTCTATCTTTATAGACACTATGTAGAACTTTTTGGAAAAGAGGGATCCTACCATAAAACAGGGAAGTTATGTGGCAAAGTGAATAAAGTGTCAGATCTGGAGTCAGAAGACTCATCTTCCTAGTTCAAATCTGTCCTCAGACACTCAAAGGATGTATGACATTGGGTAAGTCACTTAACCCTGTTTGCCTCAGTTTTCTCATCTTTAAAATGAATTGGCAAAGGAAATAGCAAACCACTCCCAATATCTCTGCCTAGAAAACCCGAAATGGAGTTCACACAGTTAGACATGACAGAAAAATGACTGAACAACAAATAATGACAACAAACTCAATTTCAGTTCCCTTGAATAGCAAAGTTTATAGTCTTTTTTGAGTGTCTAATACTTCTATATTTGTTCATAAACACCTGATAAATCTTACCATTTAATCTATTTTCTACAGAAAGCAAAGTTGTTTCATACTCATCTTTTTAGTCAGGAACATAAAATTTTGATTCTATAGAAGGGCCATAAGAAGTGACAAATTCGAGAAGATTACAAAATAAACCTGATTTGATAAGGAAATTAAAGACATTATTTTATATTCCCCTACTTAGACAAGATGATTTCATTTCAACATGACTATAATCTTAGACAAGATTGAGTCAGGAACTTGATTGGAGTCTGATGAGCATCCAGAAGTTGCACTGTTTATTTGAAATTTATTAGAATATCTTTGACTGAGAAACTTGAAATTCAGGTACATGGTTTTGGATGAGGTACTGATTGATAGTGCTTTGAATTTTCTACCAGGAACCTAGCACTTATCACAGGATAACAGAAGTTTAGAGTCTTCTGAAGCCCATGGAATAATTATCTTAATTAGGGATAGTCTTGAATTCCCTTTCCAGTTTTTATGAAGTCTGAATAATTATATTAATTAATTAATCAACCAACAAGTATCATAGGCTAGATACTATGTTAAGTGCTGGAGACACAAATAAGCTCAATGAAATAATTTATATTTGTAAGGAACTTACATTCTAATAGAGTAGATAATAAGTACATATATAAGTATTTCCTAGAAAAGTAAAACAAAATAATGAATACAAAAAAATTTTACACTATATTTTGGAGGAAAGGACACTAGTAACTAGAGTGATCAGGAAAGTCATCATAAAGAGAGTGATCCTTGAGATGAGCCTTAAAGGAAGAGGAAAGTTCTCTGAAGCACAGGAAATAAGAAAAAAGTATTTATATAGTGCTGACTAAATTCCAGGCACAATGATAAGTTCAGTTATGCTGGGAAGGAGGTACTGCTATTATCACCATTTCTGTTTAAATAAGGAAACTGAAACAGAGAGTATAATTGACTTGCTCATTATCATGTAGCTCAGGGGTCAGCAACATATGGCTCTTGAGCCATATCTGGCTCTTTTGAGGGCCAGATATGGATCTTTCTGCAGGAGCCATAAAGTCAACCACAGCACAGTAACTAATAGTTTACGCATGACATCGTGCGTCATGTGATACATCACGTGATCCTTTCGGTACTCTGACTATCTTCTAAGATAGAAGGCTCCCTCATTGATATTGCCGTGCGAGACGAATCCTGGTCTTTAGTTTGGCTTGGTAGGTGTGCTGTGTGTTCCTCCTTCTGCACTCCTTTTACTCTTTCCACACCTGTTACTGACATCTTGGGATTCTGTATAGTGATTGATTCACTTTTGTCTACATTCTCTATCCCTCTGCCTCTGATTTACATGGCTTTATCTCAGGGCATTCATGGGGTCTGCACTCCCTGTTTGTGGGATTGTTATTGTTTTTACCTTTTCTACCTGCTCTTAAAGGGGAACTATAATCAGATTACATCTTTACATATGCTTCATTAGTGAGAAGCATTTCTCCCCAGTAGTGTTTCATTTGATACAGAATGATTGAGTAGGCAGCACTGATGAACACCTGTACCAGGAAATGTGTGTGATGTGTCCTGGCCAGTTTTCCATGAAAAGGTACCCTCCTCCCCAACTACTTACTAATGCCTGCACACAAGTCCTGTTATTTTCTGTAATCTCCTGATCTCCTACTTAATTTATGTGACCAAATGGCTTAACCAGCAGGCCGGCAGCTTTTTCTTCTCCTGTTGCCTGACTTGAGAGAGGGAGAGGAAAGAGTATTCTTCCCTGAATTTTTCTCTCTTTGTTTAAGCAATTTTTTTGGTGTGAAGGAGTTTTATATGTATATGTGCAGTTATATCAGCACTATAGTGCCCCATTAAGTCTTGTTTTTTGATTAATAATTGAAATAATTTTGATTAATAATCAGCAAAACCATGCAGCACCAGAAGTCACATTAATGTACTTTATTCATCATTGGTTAGCACATAATAAAGTTATTAAAAATAGTTCAGAGACTTTAAAAGAGTTGTTCTAACATAAAATGCATATATTTACTTGTATTCTGTGTTAAACATATTGTACGGCTCTCACGAAATTACATTTTTAAAAATGTGGTGTTTATGGATCTCACAACCAAAAAGGTTGCAGACCCCTCATGTAGCTAGTCAAATGTTCTGAATCCAAATTGGAACTCAAGTCTTCCTGACTCCAGTTCCAGCATTATATGCATTACAATACTATACACATTAGATCACTTTTAGGTAGAGATGAGGAGGGTAAGCATTCCAGATATGGCTACACAAAATAAGGGAGAAGGGAGATAGAGTGCAGTGTGAGGAACAGTTTGTGATAATTCCTAATCTTTTCACTTACTGAGGCCATCACATTTCAAGGAAGGCAAAAGAAGCATAATTCACTCAACAACTTGGTTACTTTTTGATAATGATAGCCAGCCAAGTTTCCCTTCTGTAACCTTTGAAATTGCTAAGTATTGAAATAGGTTGATCAGGTTTAGAGTAAAGTCATTTTACATTCTTAGAGAATAGACTCATACTGGTATATTTGAGGCAAATCTGGCTTCACATCTGGGCAAATCCCTTCACCTCTGTTTTGCATCAGTTTCCTCTACTGTAAAATGGGTATAAAAATATATCTGACACTAGGGTTGTTTTGAGGATCAAATTAAATAACCTTTGTAAAGTACTCAGCACAATGACATATTGTAGATGATATAGAAATGTGAGTTGTTATTATTGTCTCTCAGGTTAGCAATACTATTAATTTATTCTCCTGAATAAAGTTTCATTGCAATACAACAAGCAACTATAAGTCAAGAATTCATCCCTGCGACTCCTTGGAATGCTCATAGAATAGGATTATAGCCCCATGGGTCACTATGAGGAATCCCATTCTTTGAGATCCCCAAACAGAAGATACCTTCTACTTATTTCCTTATATTTTTATAGGATTTATAATTTTGGGGGGAATCCTATCATTATACATATAATGATAGGATTCCCCCCAAATTATATACATATATATTGATTGAGTCCCCCAAAGATATGTATATTGTATAAAATATATTATATAATTAAATTATATACTGGGAAGATAGGATTCTCTCCCCTTGCCTATTTTTAGCTAATCAAATCAAGAACTTAAAGTACTCCTAGTTGACACTACGTAGGAGAGTTCACAAGTCACTTGCTAAAGTGAGTGATAACTCCAGAGGCCACTGCTCCAACCCTGGGCAGTGCTAGGCAAATTGAAAGACTGCAATTGGTTCCCATAAAGTGGGGAAGGGACAGGAAGTGACATGGAAAAAGGACTATAAAAAGTCCTGAACTTCCTGTCCAAGGGACTTCTCCTTTTGAGTTTGTCTTTGGACACTCTGCATTAGTGAGCTGGACTGAAGGAGGAGACTCTTTCTTTGGAACCTGCTTTGGCTTGCTGGGTAAGTAGCTGGCCTTCCTTTCCTGGCTTCTGGAGAGATTGGATCTGGAGAGGCCTTCCTTTCCTTGAGGAGGTTGTGTTGATGGAACCCTTGCTGAAGACACCACTGGGATTCCTGGCTTAAGAGATTACCATGACTTCATGTGGAGATCAGGACTTGAAAGCCCTTGCTGGGTGGTGAGCTGGACTTCTTTGGACAGAAATTTTAGGGTATCTAGCTAGGCAATACTTTCTACTTCCTTCCTACATTTCTCTTTTTTACTGTATCTCTATTAAACTAAATTATTAAAAGTGACTAATAGCCTCAAGATTTAAGAGTAATTTTTTTAAAATCAACAGTGACCACAATATTACTTTAAAACTTTCATATTTAGCATAAAATCTAAATTTTAAATTCTTATGAGAGAGATAGAGATAGAGATAGAGATAGATAGATAGATAGATAGATAGAGAGAGAGAGAGAGAGAGAGAGAGAGAGAGAGAGATTTTACAATAGAGTAAGTTGTAGCACTTATGGACTCCCTTAGTCAAAAACTAATCCCTGTTACAGACATTTTATGTCATCATTCACTTTATCAAAATTCATGAGCCCCCATTGTTGTGTTTCTTTTTACTAAATTAAAGAAAGGATATAGTAGTTCTAAGCAAAAAAAAAAAAAAAAAACATTTGTGTACCAATGTAGTGCATCTAATAATAAGAAAGATCTCCCATACATATTAGTATAATCTTCTACCCACTGTCAGAGTCAGAAAGGGTGTTGGGTAGGGGTCAGAAAGCAGGGGTTAAGAAGAGAAAAACACATACAAGGGACACATATGACCTTATGTGGATGAAGTAAAGAAACCTTATACATGTAGGAAACACATGTGACAGGACAACATACATGCCTTTGATGTTGGAAAATAGCTTGTGCTCTCAGACTCTTGCCTCCTCTGCTAAGCTGATGCTGCTCTCTGCTGCCACCTGCTGTCCTAAAGCTGTGATTCAGCTTCTTCTCTCAGCTGCTGCAAGAAGTCTTAGGGCCTTCTCTCTAAAAGCTCATGTTACAGCTTTTTGGAGATTTAGATCCCAAGTAGTTTCAGTCAAGCAACAACCTAGAAAAGCTCTGAAACTTATAACTTTATAATTTTTAGCTCTTAACCTGTTGATACGTAGCAATGAGCCCTTACTTTATTTAGAATGTAGAAATTACTTTAAATTCTTTTCTACTTCCCTAATACTCAATAGCAATCTAGAAACATCTCATTCCTAGCATGAAAAGACGAAAAGAGGGTAGTTCCCTTTTGTTCTACTTGCCCCCAACAATTTTTTGATACTTTCTATATCTGAAAATTAAAATTCCATCAAAATTGTTTTTTAATTGAAAATTTCAAGCAAAACTAAAATTTCTGCCATCCATATTTTAATAAACCGAGCCACCTCATATTTACTTTATAAGCCTCTCAGAAACTACAAGACTATAGAGTAATAAAGGTAGGGGAATCATAGTTCTGGATAAGGAAAATGACCTTACAAAATCAAGGTTGCATTTTCCTGTCACTACATCCTTTCTTGTGTAAAGAATTATGATTGGGATAGCCAAAAGGCAATACACTGACTGATTTTTGCCACAAATCAGAAGCACCTGAAAATCTAGTTAAAACTTCAAGCTTTTTAGATTGTTCTGCAAAACACATCTCACAGTTAGGTTCCAACTTTATCTTAATGGGGTTTCCTCTGCTGACTAGGAATCATAATTTCCCACTCCAAAAGCAGAGTTATGAAATAAATACAGTGACACCATTAAATACCTAATTGGTGAAAGTGGAAGTGCTTCAAACAAAGTTTCTTGAATCATAATAGATACATAAGAACAGATTAATTGTGACTTTTTATTTTGTACACAGGGATAAAAATCATCACATTTCAAAGGCTTCAAAAGAGAAGACATCTTAGTTTTTTCCCCAGGACATGAACTTCTATTATTTGGAAGATGGAATACTTGTTCTACTTGGTTTCAAAGGGCATAATAAAGGGGGATGAGTGGAAGTTACAAAGAGGCAAATTGCGTTAATATCAAGAATTCTTTTTAAAACATTTATGGACTGTTCCTCATAAGACAACAATTTCTCCTTCAGTGATAGTGTTCCAAGATAGGCCAGATTACCATTTTCAGTCATATTATAGAGGAGATTCCTTTACAGGTGTGAGTTAGAGTAGGTGGTTTCCAAAATCTCTTCCAACTCAGATTCTTTAATTTCATTTCTTTTTAAAAATTTTTATTTTGAATATTTTCCCATAGTTACATATTTCATATTATTTCCCTCTCTACCAACCCCCCCTAGCCCTCTTTAGCCAACACACAATTCCACTGGGTTTAATATGTATCATTGATCAAGACCTGATTCTATATTATTAAGAGTTGGAATAGAATTATGATTTAGTGTCTACAACCCCAATAATATCCCCATCAGCCCATGTGTTCAAGCAGTTGTTTTTTCTTTTGTGTTTCTCCTCCCACAGTTCTTCCTTTGAATGTGGCTACTTTTCTTTCTCATAAGTCCCTCAGCCTTGCTCTGGATCCTTGCATTGCTCCTAGTAGAGAAGTCCATTAAGTTTGATTGTACCACAGCATAACAGTCTCTGTACAATGTTATCCTGCATCTGCTCCTTTCACTCTGCATCAATTCTTGGAGGTCATTCCAGTTCACATAGAATTCCTTCAGTTTTTTTATTCCTTTGAGCATAATAGTATTCCATCACCAAAAGATACCAAAATTTGTTTACCCATTCCCCAATCTAAGGACATTCTCTCTTTTTCCAATTTTTTGCCACCACAAAGAGCATGGATTTAAATATTTTTGTACAAGTCTTTTTCCTTATTATCTCTTTGGGGTATAATCCAAGCAGTGCTATGGCTGGATCAAAAGGCAGATAGTCTTTTAAAGCCCTTTGAGCATAGTACCAAATTGTCAACCAGAATGGTTGGATCAGTTCACAACTCCACCAGCAATGCATTAATGTCCAAATTTTGCCACACCCCCTCCAACATTCATTACTCTCCCTTGTTGTCATTTTAGCCAATCTGCTAGATGTGCGGTGATACCTCAGAGTTGTGACTTGCATTTCTATAATTGTTAGAGATTTAGATCACTTTCTCATGTGCTTATTGATAGTTTTTATTTCTTTATCTGAAAGTTGTCTATTCTTGTCCCTTGCCCATTTATCGATTGGGGGATGGCTTGATTTTTTGAACAATTGATTTAGCTCCTTGTATATTTGACTCATTGGATCTTCTCTGAGTTTTTTGTTGTAAAGATTTTTCCCAATTTGTTACTTCCCTTCTAATTTTGTTAGCATTGGTTTTGTCTGTACAAAAACTTCTTAGTTTAATGTAGTCAAAATTATTTATTTTACATTTTGTGATTTATTCTAACTCTTGCTTGCTTTTAAAATCTTTCCTTTGCCATAGATCTGACAGATTTACAATTCTGTGCTCACCTAATTTACGTATAGTTTCTTTTTAAAATTCAAATCATTCACCCATTCTGAATTTTTCTTGGTATAGGGTGTGAGATATTGATCTAGGCCCAATCTCTCCCATATTGTTTTGCAATTTTCCCAGCAGTTTTTGTCATATAGTGGGTTTTTGTCCTAAAAGCTTGGTTCTTTGGGTTTATTGAAGAATGCCTTGCTGAGGTCACTTATCCTTAGGCTATTCCACTGATTCCCTTCTGTCTCTTCCCCAGTACCATATTGTTTTGATGATTACTGCTTTATAAGTACAGTTAAAAATCTGGTACTGCTAGCCCACCTTCCTTCATATTTTTTATTCATCATTTCCCTTGATATTCTTGGTCTTTTGTTCTTCTAAATAAACTTTGTTATTGTTTTTTCTAATTTAGTAAAAAAACGTGTTTTGGTAGTTTGATAGGTATAGTACTAAGTAGGTGAATTAATTTGGGTAGGATGGTCATTTTTTTTTTTTTATGTTAGCTCATCCTACCCATGAGCAATCAATGTTTTTCCAATTGTTTAGATCTAGTTTAATTGTGTAGAAAGGGTTTCGTAGTTTTGTTCATATATTCCTGTGTTTGTCTTGGCAGATAGATTCCTAAGTATTTTATATTGTCTAGGGTGATTTTAAATGGAATTTCTCTTTCTAACTCTTCCTGCTACAATGTGTTGGAAATATATGGAAATACTGATGATTTAAGTGCATTTAATTTTTATTCTGCAACTTTGCCAAAGTTGTTATTTCCACTAACTTTTTAGTTGATTCTCTAGGATTTTTAAATAGACCATTATATCATCTGCAAAAAGTGATAGCTTGGTCTCCTTATTACCTATTTTAATACCTTCAATTACTTTTTCTTCTCTAATTGCTACTGCTAGTGTTTCCAGTACAATCTTTATTTTTTTATTTTATTTCTTTAAACATTTATTAGTATTCATTTTTAACATAGTTACATGATTCATGCGCCTACTTTCCCCTTCACCCCCAACCATCTCCCCCCCCCCCATAGCTGATGCACATTTCCACTGGTTTTATCATGTGTCGTTGATCAAAACTTATTTCCAAATTGTTGTTAGTTGCATTGGTGTGGTGGTTTCCAGTCTACATCCCCAATCATGTCCACCCCAACCCATGCATTCAAGCAGTTGTTTTTCTTATATGTTTCATCTCCTGCAGTCCTTCCTCTGAATGTGGGTAGCGTTCCTTTCCATACATCCCTCAGAGCTGTCCTGTGTCATTGCATTGCTGCTGGTACAGAAGTCCATTACATTCGATTTTTACCATAATATATCAGTCTCTGTGTACAGTGTTCTTCTGGCTCTCCTCCTCTCACTCTGCATCAGTTCCTGGAGTTCTTTGCAGTTCACCTGGAACACCTCCAGTTTATTATTCCTTTGAGTGCAATAGTATTCCATCACCAGCATATACCACAATTTGTTTAGCCATTCCCCAATTGAAGGACATACTCTCCTTTCCAGGTTTTTGCCACCACAAAAAGCACAACTATAAATATTTTTGTACAAGTCTGTTTATTTATGATCTCTTTGGGGTACAAACCCAACAATGGTATGGCTGGATCAAAGGACAGGCATTTTTTTTTTTATAGCCCTTTGAGCATAGTTCCAAATTGCCAGCCAGAATGGTTGGATCAGTTCACAACTCCACCAGCAATGCATTAATGTCCCAATTTTGCCACATCCCCTCCAGCATTCATTACTCTCCCCTTCTTTCATTTTAGCCAATCTGCTAGGTGTGAGGTGATACCTCAGAGTTGTTTTGATTTGCATTTCTCAAATTATTAGAGATTTAGAACACTTTCTCATGTGCTTATTGATACTTTTGATTTCTTTACCTGAAAATTGCCTGTCTCTTGCCCATTTATCAATTGGGGAATGGCTTGATTTTTTATACAATTGATTTAACTCCTTGTATATTTGAGTAATTAGACCCCTGTCCGAGTTTTTCATTATAAAGATTTTTTCCCAATTTGTTGTTTCCCTTCTGATTTTGAGTACATTGTTTTTGTCTGTAAAAAACTCTTTACTTTAATATAATGAAAACCATTTAATTTATATTTTGTAATTTTTTTCTAACTCTTGCTAGGTTTTAAAATCTTTTCTTTCCCAGAGATCTGACAAGTATACTATTCTGTGTTCACTTAACTTATTTTTAGTTTCCCTCTTTATATTCAAGTCTTTCACCCATTCTGAATTTATCTTTGTGTAGGGTGTGAGATGTTGATCTAAACCTAATCTCTCCCATATTGTTTTCCAAATTTCCCAGCAGTTTTTGTCAAATAGTGGATTCATGTCCCAAAAGTTGGGCTCTTTCGGTTTATCATACACTGTCTTGCTGATGTCATTTACCCCAAGTCTATTCCACTGATCCTCCCTTCTGTCTCTTAGCCAGTACCATATTGTTTTGATGACTGCTGCTTTATTGTATAGTTTAATATCTGGTACTGCTAGGCCCCCTTCCTTCACATTTTTTTTCATTATTTCCCTTGATATTCTTGATCTTTTGTTATTCCAGATGAAATTTGTTATAGTTTTTTCTAATTCAGTAAAAACGTTTTTTGGTAGTTTGATAGGTATGGCGCTAAATAGGTAAATTAATTTAGGTATAATGGTCATTTTTATTATGTTAGCTCATGCTACCCACGAGCAATCAATGGCTTTCCAATTGTTTAGATCCAGTTTTATTTGTTTGGAAAATGTTTTGTAGTTGTTTTCATATAATTGCTGTGTTTGTTTTGGTAGATAGATTCCCAAGTATTTTATATTGTCTAGGGTGATTTTAAATGGTGTTTCTCTTTCTACCTCTTGCTGTTCTAATGTGTTGGAAATGTATAGAAATGCTGATGATTTATGTGCATTTATTTTTTATCCTGCAACTTTGCTTAAGTTGTTGATTATTTCTACAAGCTTCTTAGTTGACTCTCTAGGATTTTTTAAGTAGACCATCATATTATCTGCAAAGAGTGATAGCTTAGTTTCCTCATTACCTATTTTGATACCTTCGATTTCTTTCTCTTCTCTAATTGCTACTGCTAGTGTTTCTAGAACAATGTTAAAAAATAGAGGAGATAATGGGTATCCTTGTTTCACTCCTGATCTCATTGGAAAGGCTTCTAATTTATCCCCATTGCATATGATGCTTGTTGATGATTTTAGATATATACTGTTTATTATTTTTAGGAAAGGTCCTTCTATTCCTATACTTTCCAGTGTTTTCAATAGGAATGGATGATGTATTTGTCAAAGGCTTTTTCAGCATCTATTGAGATAATCATGTGATTTTTGTTTGTTAGACTGTTGATATGGTCAATTATGTGGATGGTTTTCCTAATGTTGAACCATCCTTGCATTCCTGGTATAAATCCCACCTGATCATGGTGGATGATCTTCTTAATTACTTGCTGGAGTCTCTTTGCTAATATTCTATTTAAGATTTTTGTGTCTATGTTCATTAGGGAGATTGGTCTATAGTTTTCTTTCTCTGTTTTTGGTCTACCTGGCTTTGGAATCAGTACCATATTTGTGTCATAAAAGGAATTTGGTAGGACTCCTTCTTTGTTTATCATATGAAATAATTTGTATAGTATTGGGATCAATTGCTCTTTGAATGTCTGATAGAATTCACTTGTGAATCCATCAGGCCCTGGTCATTTTTTCTTAGGGAGTTCTTTGATGGCTTGTTCAATTTCTTTTTCTGATATGGGATTATTTAGGTATTCTATTTCTTCTGCTGTTAATCTAGGCAGTTTATATTTTTGTAAATATTCATCCATATATCCTAAATTGTTACATTTATTGCCACATAATTGGGGGAAATAGTTTTTAATGATTGCCTTAATTTCCCCTTTATTAGAGATGAGGTCTCCCTTTTCATCTTTGATACTGTCAATTTGGTTTTCTTCTTTCCTTTTTTTTATTAGATTGACTAGTACTTTGTCTATTTTATCTGTTTTTTCAAAATACCAGCTTCTAGTCTTATTTATTAATTCAATAGTTGTTTTACTTTTGATTTTATTAATTTTTCCTTTGATTTTTAGTGTTTCTAATTTAGTTTTCATCTGAGGATTTTTAATTTGCTCACTTTCTAGTTTTTTGAGTTGCATGACCAATTCATTAATTTCTGCCCTCCCTAATTTGTTTATATATGCACTCAAGGATATTAATTTGCCCCTGAGTACTGCCTTGGCTGCATCCCACAGAGTTTGGTAGGATGTCTCATCATTGTCATTCTCTTCAATGAAAGTGTTGATTGTTTCTATGATTTCTTCTTTGACGAATTGGTTTTGGAGAATCATATTATTTAATATCCAATCAGTTTTTGATTTGCCTGTCCAGGTGCCGTTACTAATTATTATTTTTACTGCATTATGATCTGAGAAGGTTACATTCATTATTTCTGCTCTTTTGCATTTGTTTGCAATGTTTCTATGCCCTATTACATGGTCAATCTTTGTGAATGTACCATGTGCACCTGAAAGGAAGGTGTATTCCTTTTTGTCCCTATTTATTTTTCCCGACATATCAATAAAATCTAATTTTTCTAGGACTTCATTCACCTCTCTTACCTCATTCTTATTTATTTTTTGGTTTGATTTATCTAGATTTGAAAGAGGAATATTTAGATCTCCCACTATTATGGTTTTACTATCTATTTACTTCTTGAGCTCTGCCAGTTTCTCTGTTATGAATTTGGATGCTATGCCACTTGGTGTATACATATTGAGCAGTGTTATTTCCTCATTGTTTATACTGCCTTTAATCAGGATGTAATGACTTTCCCTGTCTTTTTTACTCATATCTATTTTACTTTGGCTTTGTCAGAAATCACAATTGCCACTCCTGCCTTCTTTTTCTCTTTTGACGCCCAATAGATTTTGCTCAAGCCCTTAACCTTAAACTTGTGTACATCCACCTGCCTTATATGTGTTTCTTGTTGACAACATATGGTAGGATTTTGGTTTCTAATCCACTCTATTTGCTTCCGTTTTATGAGCCAGTTCATCCCATTCACATTCCGAGTTATAATCATCAATTGTGCATTTGCTGACATTTTTGTATCCTCCCCTATTCCTACCCCTTCTTCTTAACCTATTTCCTTTTTAACCAGTGGATTGCTTTAAGTTGGTATCCCTTATCCCCTCCCTTCATTAACTTCCCTTTCTAACCTGTCCCTTATTATTCCCCTCTTTTTATTTTTATAGGCCTAATAAATTCCCTCCTTCTTCTTCTCCCCTCTCTTTTTTCACCTCCCCACTCCCCTGCTCCCCTTCGTTAATCCCTTCTGACTTTCTCAGTAGGGTTTGATAGAGTTTTATATCCCAATGGATAATATAGTTACTCTTCCGTCTCCTATTTTTCTCATTCTCTCAAGTTTCTCTTGGTGTCCCCTGCTATTCACCCCCCTCTTTCTTACCCACCATATCATGTTAGACCATTTAGTATTCCACCCTCTCCCTATGAATTATTCTTCTGATTACTATAATAGTGAATACTATAATAGTGAATAGAGTTCACTACAGAAAATTATACATGACATTTCTCCACATAGGAATACAGATAATTAGATCTTACTGAGGCCCTTAAAAAGGCAAATTTAAAAATTATGAGTTTTCTTTCTTTCCCCTCTGTTTCTTATTTACCTTTTCATGTTTCTCTTTATTTTTGTAGTTGGATATCAAACTTTCCATTTAGTCCTGGTCTTTTCTCTGCAAATACTTGGAAATCTTCAATTTTGTTGAATGCCCACACTTTTCCCTGGAAGTATATAGTCAGTTTCGATGGGTAGTTGATCCGTGGCTGAAGGCCCAGTTCTCTTGCCTTTCTGAATATCATATTCCAAGCCTTGCGGTCTTTTAGCGTGGAGGCTGCCAGATCCTGTGTGATCCTGATTGGTGCTCCTTAATATTTGAATTGTCTCTTTCTGGCTTCTTGTAAGATTTTTCTTTTATTTAAAAGCTCTTGAATTTTGTTATTATTTTCCTTGGCCTTGCCGTTTCTGGGTCTAGTGTAGAGGGTGATCTATGGATCCTTTCAATGTCTATATTGCCCTCTTGTTGTAGAACTTCAGGACAATTTTGCTGAATAATTTCTTTTAGTATGGAGTCCAAGTTTCTATTAATTTCTGGTTTTTCTGAAAGACCAGTGATTCTCAAATTGTCTCTTCTAGACCGGTTTTCTTGGTCTGTCACTTTCTCATTGAGATATTTCATGTTTCCTTCTATTTTATCCTTCCTTTGACTTTGTTTTATTTGTTCTTATTGTCTTGAGAGATCATTAGCTTCTAATTGTTCAATTCTGGCCTTTAGGGACTGGTTTTTGGCTATAATCTTTTTGTTTTCAGCTAAAATCTTTTGGTTTTCCTTTTCAATCTGGTCATTTCTGGTCTTCAATTTGCTTATCAGTTCATTTGATTTCTTAGCCTCACTTTCCAATTGCAAAATTCTGCCTTTTAAACTGTTATTTTCTTGCCAGATTTCATTTTGTGCTATTTCCCATTTCTCTAGCCAAATCTTTTCCAACTTTCTCATCATCTCAGATTTGAACTCTTCAAGAGCTTGTGACCTGTTTTCATGATTTTGGTAGGGTACAGATGCTTGTTTGTTCTCCTCTTCTGTTTGCTCGGTTGTCTGGATTTTCTCTGTGTAAAAGTTGTCAAGTGTTAAAGATTTCTTCTTCTTGTTGTTAATCTTTCTCTTTTGGCCTTCCTGATTCTGGGTTGCCATTGTGAGCCCAGCCTGTTCTCAGGTTTATCCTCACGTTGACTCAGGTCTGGTTTTTCTAAAGTTCAAGCCCCCTGGTGGACCTCCTTGCTTGATCTTCTACTGGAGGGTCCTTTACAAGTCTCAGGGTGCTGCTTCCACAGTTGTATACCTGTCTGCACTGGTTCCCCACTCAGGGTTTCAGAGCCTTTGCTCACACTCGCGCCTGTGTCCACCTCCACCCACGCCTGTGCTCGTGCCTACGCTCTGTGTCTGAGCTCAAAGTCCGCGTGAATTCTTTAGCCTTTTGGGGTCCTAAGTCTTGCTGCTCTCAGGAACATGCCCTGGAACTGCCAATGACTCAAATGGGTGCCCCAAACTTGCTCTATTTCTCTTGAGCTGGCTTTGGAGTTGTAGGTGGTGTGGTGTGTGTGTGTGGTTGCTCAGCCCGCAATTTAGTGAGAGCTGTTTCACCCCTTTATAGCATGGAAATGCCCCAATTCCATGTACCTTCCATACTGCTCCCTGTTGTCGGGTCCCTCCGTTCATCTGGATTTGTTTTTATGTCCACTTGAGGAGTCCTGTATGTTTCAGTTAGGAGAGGTTAATGCTGCTTTTTACTGTGCAGCCATCTTAACCAAGAACTACAATCTTAAATAATAGAGGTGACAATGGGCATCCTTGTTTCACTCCTGATCTTATTGGGAATGCTTCTAATGTATTCCTATTGCAGATGATGTTGGTTGATGATTTTAGATATATACATTTAATTATTTTTAGGAAAGGCCCTTCTATTCCTAAACTTTCTAGTGTTTTCAATATGAATGTGTGTTGTATTTTGTCAAAGACTTTTTCAGTATCTATTGAGATAATCACCTGGTTTTTGTTGGTTTGCTTGTTGATATGGTCAATTATGTGGATGGTTTTCCTCATGTTGAACCATCCTTGCATTACTGGTATAAATCCCACCTTATCATAGTGAATAACTATAATAATAAACAGAGCCAGTAATTAATGTTATGATAGAGGGGAGATAGAGAGAGTATATGAGGTGAGACTCTCTTCTATCTCTCCCCTCCTCCCGAATACGCACTGCTGAGACTTTGACAGGGGTGTCACCCCTAAACTGGATGACCTGGACAGTTGTGCCACCCCACAGGAGTTGGGGATGAGGCTTCCCTATAAGATGAGGTATGGGAGACCCCAATCCGATTCTGAATGAGGGTGGAGTTCATGCAAGCCTCCCCGAGGTCGGTCAATTTCATAGCGGGTGGCCTAGCTTCAAGATGGAGGCAGCCAGTCCAAGCTATGATTCTCCTCCCCCTCATCTCTCAGGCACTCTGGAATGCTATCTGACTAATGAATGGCTTTTATTCTTCACAATTCAGGGGTTTTGGGAAAGGAGTGAAAGGCAGAGGGATTTTGGGGTGCCCTGTTCTCTATTGCTATGGGGTCCTTCACTCGGGTAGGAACCTTTGGGATTCCCATTCCTAATCATCTCCTGCCCCTTCTCCTTCTGTTTCTATTTTTATCCTCTATAATTGCAAGGTTGACTGGAAAGGGACTCTCGGCAAGGTTGTGTAATGGGAGAAAGAGCCTAAGGGAATGCTTCCAAAATGGAGTCCCAAAACTTAGCTGGCTTGTTTGTTGAAGTCTTGCTGGGTGGGAAGTGATGGGATGCCTTTGACCAGGGAATCAGGGTTTCAGTGTTCAAAGAAAGATTCTCAGGAAGCCCTCAGAACTGGATCTGAGCTGGAATGTCCACCTCCTTCTCCCAGGCCTCTGCCAGAAGTCCTTCTCTTCCTCTTCCTCTTCTGGGGACCTTCCAGAATTCCCTCTGGTCTCAACCATCATCAACTGTCACAAACTGTCAGCCATTGCATCTTTGGCTCCTCCTGTTCTATCCACCTTGCACAAATTCCAACTTTACGTAAATCTCGTGATCTCTTGCTGGAGTCTTTTTGCTAGTATTCTGTTTAAGATTTTTTCATCTATGTTCATTAGGGAGATTGGTCTGTAGTTTTCTTTCTCTGTTTTTGATCTACCTGGCTTTGTAATCAGTACCATATTTGTGTCATAAAAGGAGTTTGGTAGGACTCCTTCTTTGCTTATTGTGTCAAATAGTTTGTATAGTATTGGAATTAATTGTTCTTTGAAGGTTTGATAGAATTCACTTGTGAATCCATCTGGTCCTGGGGATTTTTTCTAAGGGAGTTCTTTGATGGCTTGTACAATTTCTTTTTCTGATGTTGGGTTATTTAAGTTTTATATTTATTCTGTTGTTAATCTAGGACAGTGATTCCCAAAGTGGGTGCTACCGCCCCCTGGTGGTGCTGCAGCGATCCAGGGGAATGGTGATGGCCACAGGTTCATTTATGTTTCCTATTACTTGCTATTAAAATTTTGAAAAATTAATTTCCAGGGGGCTAAGTAATATTTTTTCTGGAAAGGGGGTGGTAGGCCAAAAAAGTTTTGGAACCACTGATTTAGGCAATTTTATATTTTTGTAAATATTCATCCATATCTCTTAGATTTCTATATTTATTGCCATGTAATTGGGCAAAATATTTTTTAATGATTGTCTTGATTTCCACTTCATTAGATGTGAGGTTTCCCTTTTCATCTTTGATACTGATAATTTGATTTTCTTCTTTCCTTTTTTAAATTAAATTGACCAGTACTTTGTAAATCTTATTTATTTTTTCAAAATACCAGCTTCTAGTATTATTTATTAATTCAATAGTTCTTTTACTTCCAATTTTATTGATTTCTCCTTTTATTTTTATAATCTCTAATTTAGTTTTTAACTGGGGATTTTTTATTTGTTCCCTTTCTAGTTTTTTGTTTTGTATGCCCAGTTCATTGATCTTTGTCCTCTGTAATTTGTTATTATATGCACTCAATGTTATACATTTCCCCCTGAATACTGCCTTAGCTGCATCCCACAGATTTTGGTAGGATGTTTTGTCATTGTCATTCTCTTCAATGAAATTATTATTTTTTTCTATGATTTGTTCTTTATCTGATTTTGGAGAATCATATTATTTAATTTCCAATTAGTTTTCCAATTAGTTTGATATTGAGCCCTATTGTGGGGTCCATTCTTTTATCTGTATTTTTTTTTGTCCTTTGAAGGTATTCTATATGGGTCAGTGAGGAGAATAAAGTGCCCTGCTTCTACTCTGCAGCCATCTTAATGTTTAATTCCATTTCTCATCCATAGATGAGGCAAATAATGTCTAGAGAAGTTATGTGACTTGTCCAAGTTCCTAATAACTGCCATCTAGAAAGCCTAGCTTTTTTAATGACTTTCTCTTTCAAAAGCCTATGATTGTATGTAGTGGATTTTCTTTCACCTCCTCTTCCCTTTGTCATAGTTTAAGCAGAGCTCAAGTCCTTGTAAAGTATTGGGAGATAGTGTATGCTTCTTGTGAGTCTTGTTGCTCTATCGGGTATATAGTGGAGAGAGACATCCAGGTTGCATTCCATATAATTCTTTTCCATCTGCTGGAGGGGAGCAGGTGGCATGTTGGGACCTCCATTACTACTAAGTGGGTTGAGGAGAAAGAAAACCTGACATAGACACTACACATTTGTGGGGATCATGCAGGGCTTGGACCATTGCTGATTTAAAACTTATCAGAAAAGGAAGAATGCAGTGTAGACAAGATATGTTTAAAAATATCTCATTTTACTGTGGCCAGTGATGGGTGTGCCAGCCTTCAGCATTCTATCTTCTCACCTCTATTCCAGTGGCTAATGAAGTAATCTCAGTGAATTCTATAGATTGTAATCTTTTCCTCATTTATTCTTCCCCTTATCTTCTTTCAGCTAGGAGCAGGTATAAAAAAATAGAGAGGCAATGACTATTACTGGTTGACTCTTTCAGTGCCTATTTTGTTCTCTGCTTCCAAGATATTTGGGCAGATTTTCTTTATAATTTCTTGAAATATGATCTCTCAACATGCTTTTTTAATTAATGGGTCTCAGGTAGTACATTGATACCGAAGTTATTTCTTCTCAATCTCTTTTCCTTTTTAAAATTTATATATGCATATTACGTGTAAAAATTACCATTAAAAATTAAGTTCAAATTTTCCACTCACTCCCACCATTCTCCTCATCTTGAGAAATCAAGCAATTTGATATTGATTATACATGTGAAGCTATACAAAACATGTTTTCATATTAGCCATGTTACAAAAAACAAAAAAGACCAAAAATGAAAAGAAAAAAAGAAAATGAAAGCAAGTTTTAAAAAGTGTGCTTTCCATCAGCATTCATTGTTCATCAATTTTCTTTCTGGAAGCAGATAGGATTTTTTTTCATCAGAAGTCCCTTGGAAGTGTCTTAAGTCATTACCTTGTTAACAGTATCTTGTTAAGGTTTTCCTAGTGGATCATTCTAACAATATTCCTATTACTGTGTACAATATTCTCCTGATTCTACTTACTAAACTTTGCATCACAGAAGTCTTCCTATGTTTTTATGAAAGAATTCTCCTTCATTTCTTTTAGTATCCTAACAGAATACCATTGCAATCATATGCATAACTTCTTCAGCAATTCTCTAATTGATGGGTATCCCTTCAATTTGTAACATTTTCCCAACAGAAAAAGAGTTGCTATAAATATTTTTGTACAAATATGTCTTTTTCCTTTTTTTTAATCTTTTGGGACATAGATCTAGTAGTATTTCTGGTTTTATATCCCTTTCTGTATTTTCATAGAAGAGAATGACAATGAGGAAACTTCATATCAAAATCTATGGGATGCAGCCAAAACAGTACTCAGGGGAAAATTTATATCCATGAGTCCATATATCAACAAATCAGAGAGGGAAGAGGTCAATGAATTGAGCATTTAACTTAAAAAATTAGAAAGAGAAAAAATTAAGAATCCCCAGATAAAAACTAAATTGACAATCCTAATAATCAAAGGGGAAATTAATAAAATTGAAATTAAAGGAATTATTGAATTAATAAATGAGACTAGGAGCTGGTACTTCAAAAAAACAAATTAGATAGATGAAGTACTGGTTAATCTAATAAAAAAGTAAAGAAGAAAAGCAAATTAACAGTATCAAAGATGAAAAGGGTGATCTCACCTCTAATAAGAGGAAATTAAGGTAATTACTAAGAACTATTTTGCCCAATTCTATGGCAATAAATGCAGCAGTCTTGGTGATATGGATAAATATTTATGAAAATTTAAAATGTCTAGATTAACAGAAGAGGAAATAGAATAATTAAATAATCCCCTATCAGAAATAGAAATCAAACAAGCCATCAAAATACTCCCTAAGAAAAAATCCCCAGGGCCAGATAGATTCAAAAGTGAATTCTATCAAACATTTAAAGAACAACGGAAATCCCAATACTATACAAACTATTTGACAGAATGAGCAAAGGAGGAGGTCTACCAAATACCTTTAATAACACAAATATGGTAGTGATTCCAAAGCCAGGCAGACCAATAACAGAGAAAGAAAACTACAGACCCATCTCCTTAATAAACACAGATGCAAAAATCTTAAGTAGAATACTAGCAAAAAGACTCTATCAAGTAATTGAGAGGATTATTCACTATGATCAGTTGGGATTTATACCAGGAATGTAAGGATGGTTTAATATTAGGAAAACCATCCACATAATTGATCATGTCAACAAACAAACCAACAGAAATCACATGATTATCTCAATTGATGCAGAAAAAGCCTTTGACAAAATACAACATTCATTCCTATTGAAAACACTTGAAAGTATAGCAATAGAAGGGATTTTTCTAAAAATAATGAACAGTATTTATCGAATATCATCAGCAAGCATCATCTGCAATGGAGATAAATAGAAGCCTTCTTAATGAGATACGGGTCAAATAAGGATACTCATTATTGCCACTATTATTTAACATTCTACTAGAAATATTAGTAGTAGCAATTAGAGAAGAAAAAGAAATTGAAGGGATTACAACAAGCAATGAGGAGACTAAAGTATCACTCTTTGCAGATGATATGATGGTGTACTTAAGGAATCCTAGAGAATCAACTAAAAAGCTAGTGGAAATAATCAACAACCTTTGGAAAGTTTTAGCATAAAAAATAAACTCACATAAATCATCAGCATTTCTATATATTTCTAATACAACTCAGCTGCAAGAGTTAGAAAGAGAAATTTCATTTAGAATCACTCCAGACAATGTAAAATATTTAGGAATCTATTTGCAAGACAAGCACAGGAATATATGAGCAAAACACTTTGTACACAATTAAAACTAGATCTAAATTACTGGAAAAACATTAATTGCTCATGGGTAGGATGAACTTACATAATAAAAATGACAGTCCTACCCAAATTAATTTACTTATTCACTGCCATACCTATCAAACTTCCAAGAAACTTTTTTTATTGAATCAGAAAAAATTATAACAAAGTTCATTTGGAAGAACAAAAGAACAAGAATATCAATGGAAATAATGAAAAATAATGTGAAGGATGGAAGCCTAGTAGTACCAAATCTTAAACTGTACTATAAAGCAGTGGTTATTGAAACAATATGGTACTGGCTAAGCAATAGAAGGGAGGATCAATGGAATAGACTTGGAGTAAATGTCCTCAACAAGATAGTATGTGATAAATCCAAAGATCCCAATTTTTTGAAGAATGTAAGGGTTAAATTTAATTGTTGGACACTAATTTTATGAAATTATGTGGTCCCCAATATTGATTATATCTCATGTGAGAAATTTATTTACAAATATATACAAATAGAGAAGAAACAATAAAGAAGTGAAATGTGAGACAGTTAGAGAGGTTATATATCCTATCTTAATCCAGTCAGAGATGAATTAGTTCTCAACCAGGAAGGCAGGTAGTGAGTAACCGTATGACCTCCTCCAAGATGGAAGCTAATCTCTAAAGAAACTAGGAAAGAAGTCCACCTTTCACTCACCCCACAAAGTAGTCTAGGAGTCAGAGTCCAAGTTGAAGCCCTGCTCCAAGCCAAGCATCCAAGCCACAGTCTCCAGTGAGGCTCCCTTGAAGACTTTCTCCAGTCAAAAGACTATTTCCACAAGACTGACTCAAGCAAAAGGCTTCATGGCTTTTATGGTGCAGGGTTTGTGGGAACCAGTTCTCACCTTTCTGAGGGGTGAACTCATATCAAAGGCCTTTGAAGGTGTCAATTCTGATCATAGGATTCACAAGTTTCTGGAGTTGTCACACATTGTAAGTAACTTGGGAACTCCTCCTTATAATTCAAGATTTTGTTGGTGCAATCCAGAAGTAGACAAAGGAGAGTTAATCCTGTCTTCATAATCTAGTAAGGTACTATGTAGGGGTACTTAAGTTATTGTTTCACCAAGTGTTAACTCAAAATAGACACAGGGAATAAAGAATTCTCTTTTATAAGTATAAACTCAGGAAAGAAACAAAGATTCACTTTCACAAGAATCCACTGTTTGACAAAAACTTCTGGGAAAATTGGAAGAGTATGGGAGAGAATAGTTCAAGATCCACTTCTCACACACTAAAACAAGAGAAATTCAGAATGGGTGACTGACAAATATAAAGAAGGAAACTATAAGTAAATTAGGTGAACATAGAATAGTATACCTGTCAGAACTATGGAAAAGGAAAGAATTTAAGACCAAGAAAGAAATAGAGAATATCATTTAATTAAAAAGGTTTTGTACAAACAAAATAAATGCATCCAAAATTAGAAGGGATGTAAAAAACTGGTAAGAAATCTTTATAACAAAAACCTCTGACAAAGGTCTAATTTCTCAAATATGTGTAATTAGAAGTGATTATGCTAAAAACTACAATTCCCAGCACCCACACCTCATTTTATGTGCTGTAGAGAAGATATAAATTTGGTATAAACCTGCCTCTTGCTCTCTTCTCTTCCTGCAGTGGATTTGGTGGAGTGAGCTTTTTTTTTAAACCCTTAATTTCTGTGTATTGACTTATAGGTGGAAGAGTGGTAAGAGTAGGCAATGGGTGTCAAGTGACTTGCCCAGGGTCAGACAGCTGGGAAGTGTCTGAGGCAGGATTTGAACCTAGGACCTCCAGTCTCTAGGCATGGCTCTCAATCCACTGAGCTGCCCAGCTGCCCCGTGAGTGAGCTTTTTAAACAGGTAAGTAGCATTTAGTCTCGAGATCTTAATTTTGTTAAATAATTAAGTTTTTTTTTACTTCTATTTCCTTTTTGTTCCTTCTACTTCTATTTCCTTTTTGTTCCTTCTACTTCAAGTGATTATTAATAAACTTTATGTTGGAAATTAATTTAAATCATACAAATATATAAGGAACTAAGTCAATTGTACAAAAAATCAAGTAATTCCCCATTTGATAAATGGCCAAGAGACATGAATAGATTTTTTTTCAGATAAAGAAATCAAAACTATCAATAAGCACATGAAAAAGTGTTTTAAATGTCTTAAAATTAGAGAAATGCAAATCAGAATTACTCTGAGGTAATCAACTAACCAACTAACACCTAGCTGAGTGCCTAATATGACAGCAAAGGAAAGTAATAAATGTTGGAGAGGATGTGGCAAAATTGGGACATTAATGCACTTCAGGAAGAGTTGTGAATTGATCCAAACATTCTGGAAGGTAATTTGGAATTATGACTAAAGGGCTTTAAATGACTGCCTGCCTGTTGATCCAGCCATACCACTGCTTGATTTGTATCCCAAAGAGATAATAAGGAAAAAGACTTGCACAAATGTATTTATAGCCATACTCTTTGTGGTGGCAAAAAACTGGAAAATGAGGGGATGCCCTTCTTGGGAAATTTCTAAGCAAATTGTGTTATCTATTGGTGATGGAATACCATTGTTCTAAAAGTAATAATGAACTACATGAATTCCATGTGAACTGGAACAGTGTCCAGGAATTGATGCAGAGTGAAAGGAGCAAAACCAGGAGAATGTTGTACACAGAGATGGATACACTGTGGCACAAACGTAACAGACTTTTCTATTAGCAGCAATGCAATGATCCAGGAGAATTTTGAGGGACTTATGAGAAAGAAGATTATTCACATCCAGAGAAAGAACTGTGGGAGTAGAAACACAAAAGAAAAACAATTCCTTGATCACATGGTTCTATGAGGATATGATTGGGGATCTATAATTTAAATGATTGCTCTATTACAAATATTAATAATATGGAAATAGGTCTTGATCAATGATACATGTAATAACCAGTTGAATTGCTAGTTGGCTATGGGAGGGGGGAGGTATGAGGAAATGGAAAGAATATGAATCATGTAACTAAGGGAAAATATTCTAAATGAATTAATTTAATAAGCAAACAAAAAAAATTAATGAATTCTCTCTTTATTTCATTTGGGTTTCACTGATAATATATAGAAATGCAATTAGTGAGGTGATATAGTAGGTAGAGTGCTCGACCTAGAGTCAGGGAGATTCAATTTCCTAAGTTTAAGTACAAACTCAGATACTTCCTAATTGTGTGAACCTAGCCTATTTATTCAGTTCCTTCTCTGAAAAATGAGCTGGAGAAGGAAATGGCAAACTATTGCAATATCTTTATCTGGAAAATCCCAAATGAAGTTGAAAAAATGTTGTACAAAACTGAAACAACTGAACAATAAAAATATCAAAATGCTGATGATTTATGTGGGTATATTTATATCCTTCAGCTTTACTGAAGTTGCTAATTTTTTCAACTAGTGTTGTTCTATGTGTACCATCATATCATCTGATAATAATGATCATTTTCATTTCCTCATTGCCTATTTTTATTAATTCAATGTAGTTTTCTTGTCTTATTGCTATAGTGAGGATTTTTATATAATATTGAATAATAGTGTTGATAATGGACTTGCTTCCCCCTCACCCCCATGATCTTATTGGGATGGCTTCAAGTTTATCCTGTTTACAGTTAATACTTTCTCTTGGTTTTAGATATATACTACTTAACATTTTAATAGAATGAGTGTCATATTTTGATAAAAGCATTTTCTGCATCTCCTGAGTTAATTATGGTTTTTGTTATTTTGTTATATATGGTCAGTTATGTTATTGCTTTTGCTTATACTGAGCCAGCTTTGCATTTTAGAACTAGATCCCATATGGTTTTTGTGATATGTTGCTAAATTCTCCTTATTAGTAATTTATTTAAAATAGTTTAATTTTAATTTAATAATTAAGATTCTATTCATTTCCTCAACTTCTTTCTTATTTAAATTTAATTAATGACTTAATTGAGCTTTTCCTTTAATGATTCGAATACTATACCATTTGGTGCATATGTTTGCTATTGATATTAATACACTGTCATAGTGCTTTTTTAAAAAAAATGTTGTTTCCAAGATTATCCTTTTTAATTAGGTCTATTACTTTTGCTTTGTCTGAGATCATGCTTGCTATTCTTGCATTTTTAATGCAGCTGAAGCATAATTTTTTTGCTCTCTGTTTTAAAGTTCTTTATTTTAAACACATATTATTGAATTCTGATTTCTAATCCATACTGCAATTCATTTCCATTTTAAGTGAGAGTTTATTCCATTAACATTCAGAGTTATGATTATTAATTATGCATTTTTCCAATCCTATGTCTTTTGTTTATTTTTTCTTTCTTTATTCTATCATTCCTCTAAAGCCTTTTTACTTTTGACCGCCTGTCTTCTTTATCTACCCTCACTTTTATCACTGCCCCTCTTTCACTTATCCCTATTCTCTCCTGTTTCCCTGTGAGGTATTATATATCTCAATACCCAACTGAGTGGTTGTGTGTGTGTGTGTGTGTGTGTGTGTGTGTGTGTGTGTGTGTGTGTATTCTCTCCTCTTTGAAAAATTCAGATGAGAGTGAGGTTAAAGCATTGTACACCCCCTCCTATCATTTCTTTCTTTATTGTAAAATCTCTTTACTTCCTTTTATTATGTGAGGTAATTTTTCCTTTTCTCCCTTTCCCTATCCCTTTCTCCCAGGGCATTCCTTTTCCTCATCTATTCATTTTTTATATAATCTGAACAATAATTAACTCATTCCTACACCCCTTTACCTAACAGAACACTACCATGATAATAATAATTCTTAGAACTTATATGTATCATCTTTCAACATTGAAAGCAGATAGTCTGACCTAATTTGACCCCTGCCAATTCATATTTGACTTACCTTTTTGTACTTTTCTTGAGTCTTACATTTACAAGTCAAATTTTCTATTCAGTTCTGGTGTTTTCATAAGGAATGTTTTAAAGTCCTCTATTTCATTAATATCTATTTTTCCCATGAAGGATTTTACTCAGTTTTCCTGGTTAGGTTATTCTAGATTACAATCCTAGTTCCCTTTGCCTTCTGGAATATCATATTCCAAGCCTTCTGCTTCTTCTTTTTTTAATGGATTTTTTTTATTTTTAGAAAAATTTTCATGGTTACATGATTCATGTTTTTACTTTCCCCTTCACCCCCTTTTGACCCCTTCCCCCATAGCCGACATCATGCATTTCCACTGGTTTTAACATGTATCTTCATTCAAGACTTATTTACATATTATTGAAGTTGCATTGTTGTGGTTTTTTCTAGTCTACATCCCCAATCATGTCCGCATCAACCCAAGTGTTCAAAGCAGTTGTTTTTCTTCTGTGTTTCCTCTCCTGTAGTTCTTCTGAATGTGGGTAGCATTCTTTTCCATAAATCCCTCAGAATTGTCCTGGGTCATTGCATTGCTACTAGTACAGAAGTCCATTACATTCGATTTTACCACAGTGTATCAGTCTCTGTGTTTCTGTTTCTTTAACATGGTAACTGCTAGATCTTCTATGATCCTGACTGTGGCTAGATGGCATTTTATTGTTTTTTTCTGGCTATTTGAAGCATTTCCTCTTGGACCTGGGAGCTCAGGAACTGGGTTTTGATGTTCCTGGGAGTCTTCATTTTGGGATCTCTTCCAGGTGGTAATAAGTGAATTCTATTAACTTATATTTTTCCACTAATTCTAGCTTAGCTTTTATCTGAACAATTACAACTTTTAAGGAATTCTTTTCTCTTCTTTAGCTTTCATTTATTTTCTTCTACCTCACTGTTTTTAAATCATTCTTTTTCTCATGTTAATCTTTTTAATTGCCTAGCAATTCTTAATAGGTTTGCATCCACTGTACATTTTTCTTAGAGGCTTCCTTTGTAGCACCTGGAATTTTTACCAATAATTATGAGACCATTTTTCTGAGAATAACATCATTTATTGATAGGAGCGTACAATCTATTAATGAAGGATGAGTCTTTCATATCTGCAAAAGATGCTTCATAAGTTCTGATCCTCTCTTTTATAGGTAGGTGTGTCATCATTCTGATTGGTTTGACAGTTCATTCTTTGGGCTTCATTTGGTATTCCCAATTGGTGGGTGTTTTAAAAGAGGAGGAGAACTTAGATATCTCTACTCCTCTCCCATTACTTCCTCATAGGGTAGAAGCAACTTTTCAAGTTCTCCACTCTTTAAGTAGGTGAATTTACACTAGAGTTGGCTAATTTAAATTTTGAATGCCTTAAAGAGAGTATTTTTATTTAAAGATAAAGAAGGAACACTTCTCTACCCAATCAGATCTCCATCCTGCCTCTTACAAAAGACAAAACGATCCATCTCCACTAGATGTCTTAAGGCCAAGGGCGATAAAACTGTGCATGCCCTTTGGTCCTCTACTGGTTATCCCAAAGAGATAATTTAAAAAGTGGACCTACTTGTACAAAAATATTTATAGCAGCCCTTTTAGTGGTGGCATAACATTGAAAATTGAGGGGATGTCCATCAATTTGGGTATAGCTGAACAAATTGTGGTCCATGCTGATGATGGAATAATATGGTAGTCTAAGAAAGGTAAGCAAGATGATTTCAGAAAAAGCTGGAAATATCTACATGAAGTTATACAGAACAAAATAAGTAGAATAGGGAGAACATTGTACATGGTAACAACAATATTGTATAATGATCAAATGTGAAAACTTGGCTACTCTCAGCAATCCAATGATCTGGGACAATCCTAAAAGACTTATGATAAGGTATGCTATCCATCTCAAGGGAAAGAACTGTTGGAGGTGCATGGATGCGGTTTAAAGCATATTATCTTTCTCATCAGTGTATTTATAGTTTTATTTTGTGTTTTTGGGTTTGTATTATGGGTGTGGAGGGGATGTGGCAAAATTAGAACATTAATGCATTGCTGGTGGAGTTGTGAACTGATCCAACCATTCTGGCTGGCAATTTGGAACTATGCTCAAAGGGTTATAAAAGAATGCCTGCCCTTCGATCCAGCTATACCATTGTTGGGTTTGTACCCCAAAGAGATCATACATAAACAGACTTGTACGAAAATATTTACAACTGTGCTTTTTGTGGTGGTAAAATACTGGAAAAGGAGGGTATGTCCTTCAATTGGGGAATGGCTGAACAAATTGTGGTATATGCTGGTGATGGAATACTATTGTGCTAAAAGGAAGAACAAACTGGAGAAGTTCCAGGTAAACTGGAAGGAACTGATGCAGAGTGAAAAGAGCAGAGCCAGAAGAACACTGTACACAGAGACTGATATACTATGGTAAAATCGAATGTAATGGACCTCTGTACGAGCAGCAATACAAAAACCCAGGACAATTCTGAGGGATGTATGGTAAAGAACGCTACCCACATCCAGAGGAAGGACTGCAGGAGAGGAAATATATAAGAAAAACAGCTGCTTGAACGCAAGGGTTGGGGTCGACATGATTGGGGATGTAGACTCGAAACTACCACACCAATGCAACTACCAACAATTTGGAAATAGGTCTTGATCAAGGACACATGATAAAACCAGTGGAAATGTGTGTTGGCCATGGGTGGGAGGAATGCGGGGGGTGAAGGGGAAAGTAGAAGCATGAATCATGTAACCATGTTAAAAATGAATATTAATAAATGTTTAAAATTTTAAAAAATGTAAGAAAAATAACAAAGATAACAAATAAAATATGAACTGCAAACTTTTTTAATATAACAGTTGTCACTATTAAAGGCAGTAGAACACCATACTTGGACATCATATTCAAGCATGTGCTTAGACAGGAAGTAGATATTTGTAATGAGACCAAAGAGGAGAAAAATGACTGTTTGTACAAAGTGTTCAGAGATGAAATCTGTGTTGGAAATTCCAAACTTGTTAAGTTATTAATAGATTTATTGACAAGATATCTGAAGGAGAGAAGTTAATTAAGTTCTAGAACTTTAGAGTCTCATTTAAGACATCTGTAATCAATCAAAAGAGTTTTGTTCCAACATCAATATAGGAAAGACCAAGTGGATGAAGAATATCTTATTGACTAGGTTCCAATATTCAATATTCATTTGGCTGAATACCCTATAGAGCTTGTCCATCAAACTCCATGGCTGTCTGAGACAGTACAGATGAACAATGACTAGAGACAAGAGTTAAAAAGTGTGGGCTGCATTAACTTTATAAAATTGCAAAACTTCTTTAATGATCTCCAAATTCTCATTCCAACTAGTATGTTTATGTGGAAGCAAGACATAAAATGTATCCATTCTCTGAAGAATTAAAATGAATCATCTTGCAAAGACTATGGTGAAGTCCATGGTGGGTATGAGCAAATGGCAACATTAATCCTGAAGGAGAAGCTTGGAAGAACAGGAGTAAAGATTTCAGTGAGTATGATAAGGATTGAAGTTGTTCTGGCCCCATTTGTATAGTATTTCCTCTGAGGTCTTTCCCCAAATTCATCTTAAACTTGGGCTTTGAGTACTGAGAAAATACTTCTTTCTCAGCTTCTGGGGTAACTTTGGATGTGCAGTCCAAACATTCTAGTACTTGAGGCTCATATAGTTCTTACCTTTAATAGTTTGACAAAAACATTTAGTTCTTACTTAAAAAAAGGCATCAAGAGGGGGCAGCCCGGTTGCTCAGTGGATTGAGAGTCAGACCTAAAGAAGGGAGTTCCTGGATTCAAATCTGGCCTCAGATACTTCCTGTGACCCTGGGGAAGTCACTTAATCCCCATTGCCTAGTCCTTACTTCTCTTCTTTCTTGGATAGTACAAATTATATTAGTTCCAAACAGTTAGATCAGTACTATTAGTATGAATAGCTTTTTTTTTTCTAAAGATTTATTTTCTCATTCCTAGTAATTTATCATAATTATTTTGGCTTTTTAAAAAACCCTAAGGTCATGTTTGCTTTGATTCATTTACACAGCAGTGGGAAAGAACATTTAAAATATAGGTAAAATGTAGATAAGAACACTTAAAAAATAATCTCTTTAAAGTCTTTAGGAATCTTCAAGTCATACCTGCTGTAAAAGGCCTTTCCCCTTTCTTCCGTGTTTTAGTCCTTCAATTTCTCCTGTCAACTGGGTTTGGGGAACCCCAAGTTTGTCCCTGTGCTCTGAGAACTCACCCCCAGGGAAGTCTCAAACTTACCCATTTCAGACTGGACAATAGACTTAAAGTACTTGATGATCCCAGCTTAGGTAGAGGTAGCAAGGACCTAATTAAATGTTAAGTATTCTTTTAGTCTTAGAAGTTTCTCCCATAGTATCAAAGTCCTCTCCCAGGTGGCCCAATCCTTGGCTAGACACTACCTTTTTGTATTCATTGTAAAACTTCAACCTCTCCCTGATAATCCTAACTTGGACTTCAAATTTCCTTGTAGCCATTGCGAAGCCAATCAATCATACTTCTCTGTCCTTAGTTCCCCTCTAAAGTATATAAGTCCGGACTTCCGGTTAAGATGGCGGCAGAGTAAGGAGCAGCTGCTCGATCTCTCCTGACCGAACCACACAGGACCCCTCAAGGGGAAATAAAAACGAGTCCAGAGGAACGAAGGAACCCCACAACAGGGCGCAGCATTGAAGGTACGCAGAATCGGGGCATTTCCACACTTTAAAGGGGTGAAACATCTCTCACTAAAACATGAGAGGAAGAAGCCCCTCCCCCACCCCCCACACCGCACAAGCTGGTAAACAGGACTGGGGCAACCAGATAATCACTGGCAGCCCCTGAGCCCGTACCTGTGTGCTGCAAGACGAGGGACCCCAGGTGGCTGGGACTTTCCCTGAGCGCCCACGTGGGTGAAGGCACCGCCTCCAGCCGGGACAAAGGCCCCTAAAACACGGCCTTTCCCAAGCATGGAAGGCATCGCCTCAGGTTCGAATAAAGATCTCCAGCCCACTGACTTTCACTACCTTCTGCGGGGGTGAAGGCAGGCCCTAAGAGCATCAGCACAGGCAAAGGCAGTGCTCTAGGCTTGAATAACAATCTCCAGCCCAGGCTTGGACCTCCAGTGAGACCCGGTGCAGACCTGAGCTTGGCTGTGGAAGCAGCCCCAAAGACTGCTGAAGGAACCTCGGGCAGAGGGGCAGACCAGGAACTACCAGGAGGCCTGACCCCCGAGGACAAGGAGACCGGAGCCCCCCCCCCCTCCAAGCTTGCAAGGCCCAGGCAGACCCGGAGTGCAAAGACAAAGTGGAAAAGGGGCGGGGCTAACAATGGCCAGCAACAAGGAAATCCAGAAGAAAAAGACCATCAAGAGAAACTCTGGAACACTGGACAACTTCTACACAGAGAAAATCCAGACAACAGAGGAGGGAAAACAAAAATCCAAACCTCCCCAAAAAAATGAAAGCTGGTCACAAGTTATGGAAGAGTTTAAAAATGAAATGCTAAGGAAGATGGAAGAAATCTGGCAAGAAAATAACAGTTTAAAAGGCAGAATT
>NC_058135.1:6354363-6379391 GCF_016433145.1 Gracilinanus agilis | reverse complement strand
CTGATTTTGACTACATTGTTTTTGTTTGTACAAAAGCTTTTTAGTTTAATATAATCAAAACCATCTAATTTACATTTTGTAATTTTCTCTAATTCTTACTTGGTTTTAAAATCTTTCCTTTCCCAGAGATCTGACAGGTATACTATTTTGTGTTCACTTAACTTACTTATAGTTTCCCCCTTTATATTCAAGTCATTCACCCATTCTGAGTTTATCTTGGTGTAGGGTGTGAGATGTTGATCTAAACCTAATCTCTCCCATATTGTTTTCCAAATTTCCCAGCAGTTTTTGTCAAATAGTGGATTCATGTCCCAAAAGTTGGGCTCTTTGGGTTTATCATACACTGTCTTGCTGATGTCATTTATCCCCAGTCTATTCCATTGATCCTCCTCTCTATCTCTTAGCCAGTACCATATTGTTTTGATGACTGCTGCTTTATAGTATAGTTTAATATATGGTACTGCTAGGCCCCCTTCCTTCACATTTTTTTTCATTATTTCCCTTGATATTCTTGATCTTTTGTTCTTCCAGATGAAATTTGTTATAGTTTTTCCTAATTCAGTAAAGAAGTTTTTTGGTAGCTTGATAGGTATGGCGCTAAATAGGTAAATTAATTTGGGTAGGATGGTCATTTTTATTATGTTAGCTCGTCCTACCCATGAACAATTAATGGCTTTCCAATTTTTGAGGTCCAGTTTTATTTGTTTGGAAAGTGTTTTGTAGTTTTTTTCATATAATAGCTGTGTTTGTTTTGTTAGATTGATTCCCAAGTATTTTATATTGTCTAGGGTGATTTTAAATGGTGTTTCTCTTTCTACTTCTTGCTGCTCTAGTGTGTTGGAGACATATAGAAATGCTGATGATTTATGTGCATTTATTTTGTATCCTGCCACTTTGCTAAAGTTGTTGATTATTTCTACCAGCCTCTTAGATGATTTTCTAGGATTTTTTAAGTATACCATCATATCATCTGCAAAGAGTGATAGCTTAGTCTCCTCATTGCTTGTTTTGATACCTTCAATTTCTTTTTCTTCTCTAATTGCTATTGCTAGTGTTTCTAGTACTATGTTGAATAATAGAGGTGATAATGGGCATACTTGAATCACTCCTGATCTTATTGGGAAGGCTTCTAATTTATCCCCATTGCATATAATGCTTGTTGATCGTTTTAGGTATATATTATTTATTATTTTTAGGAAGGCTCCTTCTATTCCTATACTTTTCAATGTTTTCAATAGGAACGGATGCTGTATTTTGTCAAAGGCTTTTTCAGCATCTATTGATATAATCATGTGATTTTTGTTTGTTAGACTGTTGATATGGTCAATTATGTGGATGGTTTTCCTAATGTTGAACCATCCTTGCATTCCTGGTATAAATCCCACCTGATCATGGTGGATGATCTTCTTAATTACTTGCTGGAGTCTCTTTGCTAATATTCTATTTAAAATTTTTGCATCTATGTTCATTAGGGAGATTGGTCTATAGTTTTCTTTCTCTGCTTTTGGTCTACCTGGCTTTGGGATCAGTACCATGTTTGTGTCATAAAAGGAATTTGGTAGGACTCCTTCTTAGCTTATCATATCAAATAATTTGTATAGTATTGGGATTAGTTGCTCTTTGAATGTCTGATAGAATTCACTTGTGAATCCATCAGGTCCTGGTGATTTTTTCTTAGGGATTTTTTTGATGGCTTGTTCAATTTCTATTTCTGATATGGGATTATTTAGTTATTCTATTTCTTCTGCTGTTAATCTAGGCAATTTATATTTTTGTAAATATTCATCCATATCTCCTAAATTGTTGTATTTGTTGCCATATAATTGGGCAAAATAGTTCTTAATGATTCCCTTAATTTCCCCTTCATTATAGGTGAGGTCTCCCTTTTCATCTCTAATACTGTCAATTTGGTTTTCTTCTTTCCTTTTTCTTATTAGATTGACCAGTACTTTGTCTATTTTATCTGTTTTTTCAAAATACCAGCTTCTAGTCTTATTTATTAATTCAATAGTTCTTTTACTTTTGATTTTATTAATTTCTCCCTTAATTTTTAGTATTTCTAATTTAGTTTTCATCTGGGGGTTTTTAATTTGCTCGTTTTCTAATTTTTTGAGTTGCATACCCAATTCATTAATCTCTGCCCTCCTTAATTTGTTAATATATGCACTCAGGTATATAAATTTCCCCCTGAGTACTGCCTTGGCTGCATCCCACAGAGTTTGGTAGGATGTCTCATCATTGTCATTCTCTTCAATGAAATTGCTGATTGTTTCTATGATTTCTTCTTTGACGAATTGGTTTTGGAGAATCATATTGTTTATTTTCCAATTGGTTTTTAATTTGCCTGTCCAGGTGCCCTTACTGATTATTATTTTTATTGATTTATGATCTGAGAAGATTACATTTATTATATCTGCTCTTTTGCATTTGTTTGCCATGATTCTATGCCCTATTACATGGTCAATCTTTGTAAATGTACCATGTGCAGCTGAAAAGAAGGTGTATTCCTTTTTGTCCCTATTTATTTTTCTCCACATATCAATTAAATCTCATTTTTCTAGGACTTCATTCATCTCTCTTTCCTCTTTCTTATTTATTTTTTGGTTTGATTTATCTAGATCTGAAAGACGAATATTTAGATCTCCCACTATTATGGTTTTACTATCTATTTCCTTCTTGAGCTCTGCCAGTTTTTCCTTTATGAATTTGGATGCTATACCACTTGGTGCATATATATTGAGTAGTGTTATTTCCTCATTGTTTATACTGCCTTTAATCAGGATGTAATGACCTTCCCTGTCTTTTTTAATCATATCTATTTTTACTTTGACTTTGTCAGAGATCATGATAGCCACTCCTGCCTTCTTTTTCTCATTTGATGCCCAAAAGATTTTGCTTACACCCTTAACCATGAACTTGTGTGTGTCTACCCATATCATATGTGTTTCTTGTAGACAACTTATGGTAGGATTTTGGTTTCTGATCCTCTCTGCTATTTGCTTCCGTTTTATGAGCTAGTTCATCCCAGTCACATTCAGAGTTACAATTGTTAGTTGTGTATTCACTGACATTTTTGTATCCTCCCCTACACCCACTTCTTCTTCTTACACTATTTTCTTTTACAACAGTGGTTTGCTTTCAGATGGTATCCCTTATCCCCTCCCTTGATTGACTTCCCTTTCTGCCCCCTCCCTTGTTATTCCCCTCTTTTTGTTTTTTAAAGACCAAATGAATTCCCTCTCCCTTCTTCTCCCCTCCCTTTTTTTGGCCTCCCCACTCCCATGATCCCTTTGGTTTATCCCTTCTGACTTTCTCTGTAGGGTTAGATAGAGTTTTTTATCCCAATGGATAATAAATCTACTCTTCCTTCTCCGGGTTGATTACACTGAGAGTATGGTTTAATTATGCTCTCTTCCTCTCCTCCTTATGGTAGTATTTATCCCCTCCCCTTCCCATGCCCTCTTTGTGTGTAATAGAATATCTTATTTTTCTTATTTACTCAGATTTTTCTTGGTGTCCCATACTCTTTTCCCCCTCTTTCCCATCCCCTATGTCATCTTAGATCATTTAGTATCCTGTCCTCTCCCTATGAATTATTCTTCTGGTTGCTATAATAGTGAATATTATAATAGTGTATAGAGGTCACTACAGAGAATTATACATAGCATTTCTCCACTTAGTAATACAGATAATTAGATCTTATTTATGCCCTTAAAGAGTCAAGCTTAAAAGACTATGAGTTTTCTTTCTTTTCCCTCTGTTTCTTATTTACCTTTTCATCTTTCTCTTGATTTTTGTGGTTGAGTGTCAAACTTTCCATTTAGTCCTGGTCTCTTTTGTGCAAAAACTTGGAATTCTTCAATTTTGTTGAATGCCCATACTTTTCCCTGAAAGTATATGGTTAGTTTCGCTGGGTAGTTGATTCGTGGCTGAAGGCCCAGCTCTCTTGCCTTTCTGAATATTGTATTCCAAGCCTTGCGTTCTTTTAGTGTTGAGGCTGCCAGATCCTGTGTGATCCTGATTGGTACTCCTTGATATTTGAATTGTCTCTTTCTGGCTTCTTGTAAGATTTTTTCTTTTACTTGAAAGCTCTTCAATTTCGCTATTATATTTCTGGGTGTTTACTTTTCTGGGTCCAGTGTAGAGGGTGATCTATGGATCCTTTCAATGTCTATATTGCCCTCTTGTTGTAGAACTTCAGGGTAATTTTGCTGAATAATTTCTTTAAGTATGGAGTCCAAGTTTCTATTAATTTCTGCCTTTTCTGGAATACCAATGATTCTCAAGTTGTCTCTTCTAGACCAGTTTTCTTGGTCTGTCACTTTCTCATTGAGATATTTCATGTTTCCTTCTATTTTATCTGTCTTTTGACTTTGTTTTATTTGTTCTTGTTGTCTTGAGAGATCATTGGTTTCTAAATGTTCGATTCTAGCCTTTAAGGACTGGTTTTCGGCTATTATCTTTTGGTTTTTGGCTTTAATGTTTTGGTTTTCCTTTTCAATCTGGTCATTTCTGGTCTTCAGTTGGCTTGTCTCATTTTCCAATTGCGAAATTCTGCCTTTTAAAGTGTTATTTTCTTGCCAGATTTCTTCCATCTTCCTCAGCATTTCTTTTTTGAACTCTTCAATAGCTTGTGACCAGCTTTCATTTTTTTTGGGAGGTTTGGATTTTTGTTTTCCCTCCTCTGTTGTCTGGATTTTCTCTGTGTAGAAGTTGTGGAGTGTTCCAGAGTTTCTCTTGATCGTCTTTTTCTTCTGGACTTTCCTATTGCTTGCCATCGTTAGCCCCACCCCTTTTCTATTTGTCTTCACACTCAGGATCTGCCTGTGCCTTTCAAGCTCCTGGTGGCTCTGGTCTTCTTGTCCTTGGGGTCAGGCCTCCTGATAGATCCTGGTCTTCCCCTCTGACCGAGGCTCCTTCAGCAGTCTTTGGGGCTGCTTCCACAGCCGCGCTCAGGTCCGCATCGGGTCCTCACTGGAGGTCCAAGCCTTAGCTGGAGATCGTTATTCAAGCCTAGGGCACTGCCTTTGCCTGTGCAGATGCTTTTAGGGCACTGCCTTCACCCACACAGAAGCTAGGGAAAGTCCGTGGGCTGGAGATCTTTATTCGCACCTGAGGTGATGCCTTCTGCGCTTGGGAAAGACCTTGTTTTAGAGGCCTTTGTCCCGGCCTGTGGCAGTGCCTTCACCCACGTGGAAACTTGGGAAAGTCCGTGTGCGCCCCCCAGCCACTTGGTACAAGCCCAAGTCCAAGCCCTGGGGCTGCCAATGATTATCTGCTTGCCCCAGTCTTGTTTTCACTCTTGTGCATTGGCCTTGGTGTTGTGCGAGGTGTCTGGTGTAGGGGGTGGGGGAGAGGCTTCTTCCTCTTGCATTTTAGTGAGAGCTGTTTCACCCCTTTATAGTGTGGAAATGCCCCGATTCCATGTACCTTCAATGCTGCGCTCTGTTGTGGGGTTTTTTCATTCGTCTGGACTCGTTTTTATTTCCCCTTGAGGAGTCCTGTATGCTTCGGTCAGGAGAGATTGAGCAGCTGCTCCTTACTCTGCCACCATCTTAACCCGGAAGTCCTGTCATCAGCCTAAACTGTTATTTTCTTGCCAGATCTCTTCCACCTTTCTCATCATCTCAGATTTTAACTCTTCGATAGCTTGTGACCAGTTTTCATTATTTTGGGAAGGTTTGGATATGTTTACTTGTTTGTTCTCCTCTGTTGTTTGCTCTGTTGTCTGAATTTTCTCTGTGTAAAGGTTGTCGGGTGTTACAGATTTCTTCTTAATGATCTTTCTCTTCTAGGATTTTTGATTTTGGCTTGCCATTGTTGTTAGCCTCTGATTTCTCCGCTTTATCCTCACACTCAGGGTCTGTCTGCACTCTCTAGGCTCCTGAGGTCTCAGGTCTCGTTGTTCTTGGGGTCGAGCCTCCTGGTTGTCCCCCGTCTGCCCCACTGCCCGAGGCTTCTTCAACAGTGTCAGGGTGCTGCTTCCACAGCCATGCTCCCGTCTGCACAGGGTCCCCACTAGTGGTACAAGCCTGCACTCAAGATCCTTGTCCATGCCTACGGCAATGCCTTTACCTGCGCCTGGGCTCAAGGTCAGTGTTCAAAGTCCACATGCATTCTTTAGCCTCTTGGGGTCCTAAGTCTTGCTGCTCTCAGGAACAGACCCTGGAGCTGCCAATGAGTTAATGGGCGCCCCAAACCTGCTTTAACTCTTGTGTGCTGGCCCTTTCACTGTAGGTGGTGTGGGGGTGGGGGAGGGGCTTCCTCAGGTCATGCTCTAGTGAGAGCTGTTTCACCCCTTTATAGTGTGGAAATGCCCCAATTCCACATACCTTCAATGCTGCGTCCTGTTGTGGGGTCCCTTCGTTCATCTGGATTTTTTTTTATGTCCCCTTGAGGAGTCCTTTATGTTTTGGTTAGGAGAGGTTGAGCAGCTGCTTTTTACTCTGCCACCATCTTAACCTGGAACTCCCCTCCTCCCCTTTTTAAACACAGTCAATGTCTGGTAGTTCTTTCCTTTCTAATTCCTTCACCTTAAGACACTTCAGGTTAAGTCTTTTAATATTTATTTGAAATTTTTGTATCCATCATTTCTTATACTACAACTGTATTTCATTCAATTCACTTATGTTAATTTTCAGTTGCTTTCCAAATAATTCATTTCTTACTATGTCACTACACCAATCAAGAAGTTTCAATGGGTTATTTTGGCCTCTTGATCAAAAAATAATAATTGTTCTTTTTGATATTTAACTTCATTACCTGATTAGAAATGATCTTTCTTACCTAGGTAAAGACTTCCACTTGAGCTCACACACTTCTAAGTTCTAACCCACATGGCCTGCCTTCATGCAATATTATAGGCTGTCACCCCATGCTTAAATTTTCCATCCTCCTCTCCTCTTTCTCCTGTAATGCCTAGCAGCTTTCAAGTGGCACCTTCTAAAAGATGCCAGATTTGTCATTTGGTAGAATGCATAACTTCATGTCATTAAGGTCTAATTCATAAACAACCTCAGATGCTTATTTAGCTCTGTGATCCTGAAAAGTCACTTAGAATTTTTTAACCTCAGTAACATAATGTGTAAAATGGCAATAATAGTGTTATAGGATAATGTGAGCACAAGGTCCTTTGATGGAATGAGGAGCTGAAGCTGAGTAAGTGTGGGAATCTCTAGGTGTAGCACGAAGTTGTGGTGGTAAACACTAAGGAATCCCCAGGAATATATGTGAAGAACTTATTAAACCCAGCTTGAATACAACAGTGTTCCAGGATAAGTGATCAAGTGGCTGTGGGTTAGATCACACAACTTCTTTGACTGCTTATCTTGACTCCAAATGTGGATAAATACTAGTTGACTGCGACTTAACTTTAGTTTGAATAATCCCTCTTCCTTCAGATACCCATGGACATGTTTGATGATCCTTAAGGTAAAAATAACATCCACCTAAGTAAGTTTGAAGATTTAATGATAACAGACTTAAGGAGAGGGAAACAGGGAATGGAAGGAAAGAGGTATAAAGGGAATCCTTGGCTAAAGCTACAGATGATCAGGTGTTATTAAATTGAAGGTAGTAAGAGTTTGAAATTAATAGTTGAAGAGGTTTGTTTCTTTCCGTTGCAACCTGGCCAGGCCAGGCTGTTTTAACCTGAACCAGGTTGTTTGATGGTACTGATGTTGCTTCTTCTTTGATGATTAATTGATTAGGATGTATAGTATAGATTCACACAGGATTGGAACTAAGGTATTGCTTAAGGATTGGAACTAAGGTATTGATCAGAATTGGCAGCTGGTATCCTAAATTGACTTTTGGCCTACCCAAACAACCAACACCTCTCAACACCTCTCACCAAAGCCCTTCTCCAAATTGAGAACCCCTTTGGTCCCAAATCCTGCTATTTATTTATTTTTAATTTTTAATTAATTTTTAATTTTTTAAAATTTAATTTTGAATATTTTCCCCTTAGTAACATATTTCATGTTCTTTCCCTCTTCCCCAAACCTCCTAACCCCCCCCTTAGCTGATGCACAATTTCACTGTGTTTAACATGAATCATTGATCAAGACCTGATTCCATATTATTGATAGTTGGACTAGAGTTATCATTTAGTCTTTAGTATCTACATCCTCAATCAGCCTATGTGTTCAAGAAGTTATTTTTTTCTGTGTTTCTCCTCCCACAGTTCTTCCACTGAATGTGGCTAGTTTTCTTTCCCATAAGTCCCTCAGCCTTGCTCTGGTTCCTTGCATTGAAGCTAGTAGAGAAGTCTGTTAAGTGTGATTGTATCACAGTGTATCAGTCTCTTTGTACAATGTTCTCCTGCTTCTGCACCTTTCACACTGCATCAGTTCCTGGAGGTCATTCCAGTTCACATAGAATTCTTCAGTTTTTTATTCCTTTGAGCACAATAGTATTCCATCACCAACAATACCACAATTCATTTAGCCATTCCCCAATCTAAGGACATTCTCTCATTTTCCAAATTTTTGCCACCACAAAGAGCGGGTCAAAAATATATTTTTAAAAATAATTTATTTTTTAGAAACATTTTCAATGGTTACATGATTCATGTTTTTACTTTCCTCTTCACCCCCACTTTGACCCCTCCCCCTATAGCTGACATGCATTTCCAGTGGATTTAACAAGTGTCATCAATCAAGACTTATTTCCAAGTTGATCCCATGTGCTTCTTTATGGAATATAAATTTATTCCTTTTTGTTTGCTTTCCTTTTTTCTTATTGTTATCTTCTTCCCCCCAGTTTTGTATATATTTATGCATACATACATATACATATTTATATATCTCAACATTTCATCCTATGCAGTTTGTCCCTGTTCCCTCTAGGTAAACTTCTTCTAGTTACTCTGTTGGTAATAATAATTTTTAATATTTGCCAATACCTTCTTTTCTTCTTGGGATATAAATTGATTGAACTTGTTGTGTCCCTTAAAGAAAAGAATTTATTTTTTTCTCCTCCCCCCATTCTCTTAATTACCTTATGTTGATTCTCTTGAGTTCTTGGTTTGGGCAGCAAACTCTCTGTTTAAGTCCATTTTTTTCTTGATGAATGTTTGGAAGTCCTCAATTTTATTGAATGACCATACTTCCCCCTGCAATAATATAGTTAGTCTTGCTGGATAGTTGATTCTTGGTTGTAGACCCAGTTCTCTAGCTTTCCTGAATATTGTGTTACATGCCTTCCAGTCCTTCAATGTAGATGCAGTCAGATCCTTTGTTATCCTAACTGTGGTTCCCTGATATCTGAATGACTTCTTTTTGGCAGCTTGTAATATTTTTCCCTTGGTCTGGTAGTTTTTGAATTTGGCTATAATATTCCTGGAAGTTGTCAGTTGTGGATTAAATGTAGGAGGTAATCTGTGGATCCTGTCAATTTCCACTTTTCCTTCTTGTTCAAGAATTTCTGGGCAATTTTCTCTGATAATTTCTTGTAAAATGCTATCTAAACTTTTTCTTTTATCATGATGTTTTGGTAAACGAATAATTTTTAAGTTGTCTCTTCTAGCTCTGTTCTCCAGATCTTTGGATGAATCAATGAGGTGTTTCATATTCTCCTCAAATTTTTCATTTTTTAAATTTTGTTTAATATATTCTTGCTGCCTTGTGAAGTCATTTTCTTCTAGTTGTTGAGTTCTGTTTTTTAAAGACTGAATTTCATCCCTTGCTTTTTGGTCATCCTTCTCTTTCTGGTCTGATTTTCTTTGTAGATCATCTTTTGCCTTCTTTGCTTCATTTTCAAGCTGGCCAATTCTGGCTTTTAAGACTTTATTTTCTTGTTTTAGCTCATGTATTTCCTTTTTCAAATTTTCTTCAGCCTCTCTTGATTGTTTTTTGAGTTCCTGAAGTTCTTGAATTAACTGAGTTTTAAATTCTTGAGTTAATTGAATTTTGAGTTCTTCCAAAGGCTGTGTCCAGTTTGCTTGAACTACTTCCTCTTCTTCTATTTCTGTTTCATTTGCTCTCTTTTCACTTCTTTGAAAGAAACTGTCAATTGTGATTTCTTTTCTCTTTTTCTGTTGCTTACTCATGTTTTTTCCCTTCCTTGTTCTGCTAGTTTGAGCAGATGTATTTAACGATCTTGATGAAAGATATTCACCCCAGGGCCAAAGGTTTGTAGTTACTTTCTCTGCCCTTGGAAGACATCTCATTCTGTCCAATTGTTGGGATTAATTCTGTATTGATTGGATTAGTCTGCCCTGAAGCTAAAGCCTCAAAACCTCCAGGGGAGGGAAAAACAAACAAACAAACAAACAAAAAGGTGGGGTGACAAGAAGGATTGTTTTCTCTGAACTGAGCTCTCCAGCAGTGGGGTTCCCCTGCACTATCTGCTGTGTTTGATCTGGTTTTCTTTCCTCTTGAAGCCCTGAGTTCTCTATCTTGGTATGAGGAAGCCAAGTTGTCTGCACTCTGGGGTTTGGCTCTCTCTAAGCCACCATCTTCTGGGCATTTTTGCCATGTTTCTCTGGTTTTCTCCTCCAGTCACTTCTCCAGTGCCCGTGTTTGACTCCCTGAGTCCTATGCCAGCAAGGCCCTCTCTCCTGACCAGTGCACCCACTGGCTCTCAGATTTCCCTGGCCTCTGGAGACTCCACACAGCAAATGGGGGAGGTGTCCTGGGATCCTGGGATTCCCCTTCTATGCCCTCAGTCCCGATAGTTCAAGTATTGAAGCCTTTTTCATGGCTTACCCCTTTAATTGTGCTGCAGTACGGTTCCCCCTGCTCTGTCCCGTTATAAGATTTGGTTCTCTTTCTTCTCAAAGCAAATTGCTTTCTATCTTGGTGTGTAAGGGTGCGGAGGTTTTAAGATTTGCTCCTTCTATGCTGCCATCTTACCTGAAGTCTTTGCAGATGATATGATGGTCTACTTAAAAAATCCTAGAGAATCAACTAAAAAGCTAGTAGAATAATCAACAACTTTAGCAAAGTTGCAGGATACAAAATAAATGCACATAAATCATCAGGATTTCTATATATTTCCAACAAATCACAGCAGCAAGAGGTAGAAAGAACAACACCATTTAAAATTACCCTAGACAATATAAAATACTTAGGAATCAACCTACCAAAACAAATACAGGAATTATACGAACATAACTACAAAACACTTTCCAAAAAGTAAAACTAGATCTAAATAATTGGAAAAACATTGAGTGTTCATGGGTAGGATGAGCTAACATAATAAAAATGACCATTCTACCCAAATTAATTAATTATTTAGTGTCATACCTATAAAACTACCAAAAATCTTTTTTACTACATTTAAAAAACTATAACAAAGTTTATTTGGAAGAACAAAAGATCAAGAATATCAAGGGAAATAATGAAAAAAAAAATGTGAAGGAAGGTGGCTTAGCAGTTTTTTTTTTATCCTGGGACTCCATTCTAGGAGCATAGGGCCACAACCAGTAGGCATTGGGTCACACAATCGCTCAGGGTCACCCAGCTGGGAAGTGTCTGAGCCTGGGTTTGAACCTAGGACCTTTTTGTCTCTAGGCCTGGCTCTCAATCCACTGAGCTAGCCCAGCTGCCCCTACTTTCGGTTGCAGTTTCTTTAGCAGATGTAGTTTTTACAGGGTGGGGTTGCTAGCCCCACGCCCAACCCTCCTCCTTTTTCATCCGGGCTAGGGACCGTCCTTGGCCCAGGAGTGGTAAGGGTGGGCATTAGGGGTCAAGTGACTTGCCCAAGGTCACACATCTGGAAGTGTCTGAGGCCGGACTTGAACCTAGGACCTCTAGTCTCTAGGCCTGGCTCTCAATCCACTGAGCCACCCAGCTGCCCGTAGCTTAGCAGTACCAAATATTAAGTTATACTATAAAGCAGCGGTCATCAAAACAATATGGTACTGGCTAAGAGATAGATGGGAGGATCAGTGGAATAGACTTGGGGTAAATGACATCAGCAAGACAGTGTATGATAAACACAAAGAGCCCAACTTTTGTGACATGAATCCACTATTTGACAAAAACTGCTGGGAAAATTGGAAAACAATATGGGAGAGATTAGGTTTAGATCAACATCTCACACTCTACACCAAGATAAATTCAGAATGGGTGAAAGACTTGAATATAAAGAAGGAAACTGTATGTAAATTAGGTGAACACAGAATAGTATACTTGTCAGATCTCTGGGAAAGGAAAGATTTTAAAACAAAACAAGAGTTTGAGAAAATTATAAAATGTAAAGTAAATAATTTTGATTATATTAAATTAAAAAGTTTTTGTACAAAAAAAACAATGCAACCAAAATCAGAAGGTAAACAACAAACTGGGAAAAAATCTTTATAACAAAAAATTCTGACAGAGGTCTAATTACTTAAATATACGAGGATCTAGATCAATTGTATGAAAAATCAAGCCATTCCCCAATTAATAAATGGGCAAGGGAAATGAATAGGCAATTCTCAGATAAAGAAATAAAAAGTATTAATAAGCACATGAGAAAGAGTTCTAAATCTCTAATAATTAGAGAAATGCAAATCAAAACAACTCTGAGGTACCACCTCACACCTAGCAGATTGGCTAAAATGAAAGAAGGGGAGAGTAATGAATGCTGGAGGGGATGTGGCAAAATTGGGATGTTAATGCACTACTCGTTGGCAATTTGGAACTATGCCCAAAGAGTGATAAAAGAATGCTTGCCCTTTGATCCAGCCATACCATTGCTGGGATTGTACCCCAAAGAGATCATAGATAAACAGACTTTCACAAAAATATTTATAGCTGTGCTTTTTGTGGTGGCAAAAAACTGGAAAGCAAGGGTATGCCCTTTAATTGGGGTTGAACAAATTGTGGTATATGTTGGTGAGGGAATACTATAGTGCTCAAAGGTTTAATAAACTGGAGTAATTCCATGTGAACTGGAAAGACTTCCAGGAACTGATGCAGAGTGAAAGGAGCAGAGCCAGAAGAACATTGTACACAGAAACCAATACACTGTGGTAAAATAAAATGTAATGGACTTCTGTACTAGCAGCAATGCAATGACCCAAGACAATTCTGAGGGATTTATGGAAAGGAACAGTACCCACATTGAGAGGAAGAACTACAGGAGTAGAAACAAAGAAGAAAAACAACTGCTTGGACACTTGGGTTGATGAGGACATGATTGGGGATGTAGACCTGAAAAGACCACACCCATGTAACTATCAATAATGTGTAAATAAGTCTTGACAGACCACACATAATAAAACCAGTGGCAATGCAAATTAGCTACAGGGGAGGGGGGCGGGGTGTGAAGGGGGTGAAGGGGAAAGTAAAAACATGAGTTATGTAACCATGGGAAATTTTTCTAAAAATAAAAAATTACTTAAAAAAAAAGACTTATTTCTATAATATTGATAGTTGCATTGGTGTGGTCATTTCGAGTCTACATCCCCCATCATGTCAGTATCAACCCATGTCTTCAAGCAGTTGTTTTTCTTCTGTGTTTCCAATACTGTAGTTCTTCCTCTGAATGTGGAGAGCTTTCTTTTCCATAGATCCCTCAGAATTGTTCTGAGTCATTGCATTGCTGCTAGTACAGAAGTCCATTACAGTCAATTTTACCACAGTGTATCAGTCTCTGTGTACAATGTTCTTCTGGCTCTTCTCCTTTACTCTGTGCCAATTCCTGGGGGTCTTTCCAGTTCACATGGAATTCTTCCAGTTTATCATTCCTTTGAGCACAAAAGTATTCCAATACCAGCATATACCACAATTTTTTTAGTCACTCCCCAAATGAAGGGCATACCCTCATTTTCAAGTTTTTTGCCACCACAAAAAGCTCGACTATAAATATTTTTGTACATCTTTTTCCTTATTATCTCTTTGGGGTATAACCCAAACAGTGCTGTGGCTGGATCAAAAGGCAGATAGTCTTTTAAAGCCCTTTGAGCATAGTTCCAAATTGCCCTCCAGAATGGTTCGATCAGTTCACAACTCCATCAGCAATGCAATAGTATCCTAATTTTGCCACATCCCCTCCAACATTCATTACTCTCCCTTGTTGTCATTTTAGCCAATCTGCTAGGTGTGAGGTGATACCTCAGAGTTGTTTTGACTTGCGTTTCTCTAATTATTAGAGATTTAGAACACTTTGTCATGTGCTTATTGATAGTTTTTATTTCTTTATCTGAAAATTGCCTATTCATGTCCTTTGCCCATTTATCGATTGGGGGATGGCTTGGTTTTTTTGTACAATTGATTTAGCTCCTTGCATATTTGAGTAATTAGACCTTTGTCTGAGTTTTTTGTTATAAAGATTTTTTTTTCCCAGTTTGTTGCTTCCTTTCTAATTTTGGTAGCATTCATTTTGTCTGTACAAAACCTTTTTAGTTTAATGTAGTCAAAATTATTTCTTTTACATTTTGTGATTGTTTTCTAACTCTTGCTTGGCTTTAAAATCTTTCCCTTCCCATAGATCTGACAAGTATACTATTCTGTGCTTACCCAATTTACCTATAGTTCCCTTCTTTATATTCCAGTCATTCACCCGTTCTGAGTTTATTTGGTATAAGTGTGAGATGTTGATCTAGGCCCAATCTCTCCCATATTGTTTTCCAATTTTCCTAGTTGTTTTCGTCAGATAATGTGTTTTGTCCCCCAAACTGGGTTCTTTGGGTTTATCATAGACTGTCTTCCTGAGGTCACTTACCAGTAGGCTATTCCAATGATCCTCCCTTCTTTCTTTTTTCCCATTACCATATTGTTTTGATGATTACTGCTTCGAAGTACAGTTTAAGATCTGGTACTCCTAGGCCACCTTCCTTCACATTTTTTTTATTATTTCCCTTGATATTCTTGGTCTTTTGTTCTTCCAAATGAACATTGTTATGGTCTTTTCTAATTCAGTAAATAAAGGTTTTTGGTAGTTTTATAGGTATAGCACTAAACAGGTAAATTATTTGGATAGGACCATCATTTTTATTATGTTAGTTTGTCTTACCCATGAGCAATTAAAGGTTTTCCAATTGTTTAGATCTAGTTTTAATTGCATGGAAAGGGTTTTGTAGTTGTGTTCGTATAATTCCTGTGTTCATCTTGGCATATCAATTCTTAAGTATTTTATATTGTCTATGGTCATTTTAAATGGAATTTCTCTTTCCAACTCTTCCTGCAGTGATGTGTTGGAAATATATAGAAATGCTGATGATTTATGTGTATTTATTTTGTATCCCTGCAACATTGTAAAGTTGTTGATTTTTTATATTAGATTTTATTTAATTCTCTAGGATTTTTTAAGTATACCATCATATCATCTGCAAAGAGAGATAGCTTAGTACCCTCATTGCCTATTTTAATACCTTCAATTTCTTTTTCTTCCCTAATTACTACTGCTAGTGTTTTTAGTAAAATGTTAAATAATAGAGGTGATAGTGGGCATCCTTGTTTTATGCCTGATCTTATTGGGAAGGTTTCTAATTTATCCCCATTGCATAGGATGCTTGTTCATGATTTTAGATATTAAACTATTATTTTTAGGAAAGGTCCTTCTATTCCTATAGTTTCTAGTGTTTTTAATAGTAATGGATATTGTATTTTGTCAAAGGCTTTTTCAGCATCTATTCAGATAATCCTATGTTTTTTGTAGGTTTGCTTGTTGATATGGTCAATTATATGAATGGTTTTCCTAATGTTGAACCATCCTTGCATTCCTGGTATAAACCCCACCTGATCAAGATGGATAACCCTCGTGATCACTTGCTGGAGTCTTTTTGCTAGTATTCTATTTAAGATTTTTGTATCTATGTTCATTAAGAAGATTGGTCTGTAGTTTTCTTTCTCTGTTTTTGATCTACCTGGCTTTGGAATCAGTACCATATTTGTATCATAAAAGGAATTTAGTAGAATTCATTCTTTGCTTATTATGTCAAATAGTTTGTATAGTATTGGAATTAACTGTTCTTTGAAGGTTTGATAGAATTGACTTGTGAATCCATCTGGTCCTGGGGTTTTTTTCTTAGGGAGTCCTTTGATGGTTTGTTCAATTTCTTTTTCTGATATGGTATTATTTAAGTGTTCTATTTCTTCTACTGTTAATCTAGGCAATTTATATTTTTTAAATATTCATCCATATCTCTTAGATTGCTATATTTATTGCCATATAATTGCGCAAAATAGTTTTTAATGATTGCTTTGATTTCCTCTTCATTAGAGGTGAGGTCTCCCTTTCCTCTTTAATACTGATGATTTGGTTTTCTTCCTTCCTTTTGAAAATTAGATTGACTAGTACTTTGTCTATTTTATCTGTTTCTTTCAAAATACCAGCTTCTAGTCTTATTTATTAATTCAATAGTTTTTTACTTTCAATTTTATTGATTTTTCCTTTAATTTTTATAATCCCTAATTTGGTCTTCTGTTGCAGATTTTTAATTTGTTCCCTTTCTAGTTTTTTAATTTTCATGCTTAGTTGATTGATCTTTGCCCTTTCTAATTTACTAATACATGCATTCAAGGATATAAATTTCCCCCTGAGTACTGCCTTAGATGCATCCCACAGAGTTTGGTTGGATGTCTCATCATTGTCATTCTCTTAAATGAAATTATTGATTGTTTCTATGTTTTGTTCTTTAACTAACTTGTTTTGGGGAATCATATTTAATTTCCTATTAATTTTTGATTTGCCTTTCAATGTGCCCTTACTAATTATTAATTTTATTGCATTATGATCTGAGAAGTTTACTTTTATCATTTCTGCTCTTTTGCACTTGTTTGCAATGTTTCTATGCCCTATTCCATGGTCAATCTTTGTGAATCTACCCTGTGCAGCTGAAAAGAATGTATATTCCTTTTTGTCCCTATTTATTTTTCCCAACATATCTATTAAATCTATTTTTTTAGGATTTCATTCACCTCTCTTATCTCTTTCTTATTTATTTTTTGTTTTGGTTTGTTTTGTTTTGGTTTTTGTTTTGGTTTTACTATCTATTTCCTTCTTGACCTCATTCAGTTTCTCCTTTAGGAATTTGGATGCTACACCATTTGGTGCATACATATTGAATACTGTTATTTCCTTGTCTATACTGCCTTCCCTATCTCTTTTAATCATATCTATTTTTACTTTGGCTTTTTCAGCCTTCCCTATCTCTTTTAATCATATCTATTTTTACTTTGGCTTTTTCAGAAATCATGATCTCCACTCTTGCCTTCTTTTTCTCATTTGAAGCCCAAAAGATTTTGCTCTAGCCCTTCACCTTATACCTGTGTATGTCCACCCACCTCATATGTGTTCCTTGTAGACAACATATGGTAGGAGTTTGGTTTCTAATCCACTCTGCTATTTGCTTCCATTTTATGGGTGAGTTCATCCCATTTACATTCAGCGTTATAATTATCAGTTGTGTATTCCCCAACATTTTGGTATCTTCTCCTAGTTCTACATTTTCTTCTTACACTATTTCCTTTTAAAGCAGTGGTTTGTTTTAGACCAGTTACACTTTTCCCCTTCCTTGATTTACTTCCCTTTCCACCCCTCCCTTATTATTCCCCTCTTTTTATTTTTTAAGGCCTAATGAATTCCCTCCCCACTCTTCTCCCTTCCCTTTCTGTGCAAAAGTTATCAAATGTTAGAATCTTTTTTTTTTTGGTCATTTTGGTGGTTATTTCTTGGGCCTTGATTGGCATCATCATACTTTCTCAGCCAGAATTCTGAGTAAGGCTGGCAGACTTTCTTTGTATGGAGCTAAGGAGCAGTGTTTGCCTGAGTCTACTTTGCAATTCTCCTGGCTTCCACTGTCTGCTAGGCCTCTACTGTCCAAGGCCCCTCTCAGCCTTACTCCTGCACCCAAGGTCTGAGTTCCCCAGCCTCCTGGGTTCTCTCGTCTAGCTGTTTTTAGGGTCAATCCAGCGTAGTACTAGACAGCTGCACAGGGTCCAGAAATTGGCCCCCACTTCCTCTTCAACCTGAGGTTTTCCCCTGGGTCTCAGCATACTGAGCTCCTTCCACTGTTCATTGCCTCTCTCAGCCCCACTCCCCTGCTCAGGGTCTGTGCTCTCCAGTATCCTGGGGTCTCAATTCTTGCTGCTTTCAGGGGCAAACTCCTAGTGCTCCCATTTAGCTCTGCTAAAGAGCTAGATGCTGTGCTCCTGCTTGCTCTAACTCTGGTGAGCAGACTTTTACTCTGGTACAGTGAGTGGGGTATGGGAGGGTTGATCAGCTCATATTTTGATGGGAGCTATTTTCCCTCCCTTATAGTGTGGAAGTGCCCAAATCCCATACACCTTTGATACTGAACCCTATTGTGGGGTCCCTTCTTTCATCTGGATATGTTTTTTTTGTCCTTTGCAAATATGCTATATGAGTCGTAGTGAGGAGAGTAAAGCACCCTGTTTCCACTCTGCAGCCATCTTAACCTGGAAGTTCCCAAACCCTGCTATTTATACTCTTCTCAACAAATGACTTTTGCCCTTGCTGGCTCATGGCAAGCTTGGTTGATTCTAAGTTCCAAAACACTAAATGTTAATCATTCTGCTCTCCAGTTTGTATAGCAGAAATCATATTAAAATAATAGCACTACCTCATGGGTTTTTTGTTTGAATCAAGTAAGATGAAGTCTGCAAAGTGCTTTGCAAAACTGAAAGAACCTGATTTATTTTGTATATAACTTGGATATCATAAATTATAAGAAAATCTTCAAAGTTTTTTTTTCCAGTTAACTATTCCTTCTAATTTTAATGACACTAATTTCATTTGTGGAAAGAATTTAATCTTCATAATTAAAAATGTCAATTTTATTTTCAATTTTTATCACTTATTTGTTTATGAACTTGTTCCTTGTTTGTAGTGCCAAAAAGGCATTTTTCCTTGATCCCCCATTTTTTGATATCTGGATAGTTTTGGCCAATTGCTTGGGGAATTTCTATATTCCTGCATGTAAAGGTGGGATTTTCCTAGGGGTTTGTAGTGGGCCTGAAGGGCTCTAATAATAGCCTATAGTGTTAATGATCCAAGTTTGGTCCAGTTTATTTACCCAGTTATTTATTGAACACCTGCTATGTGTCATGCATTGTGCTAAATGCTAGAAAGACAGACCAAAACAATGGCTACTTTCAAAGATATTTGAAGGTTTTTATTTATAATAGGAGGATTTGTTATCCTTTAATAATGATAGCCCATATTTTAGGGATCTAGGAAATGCTAATTTTTTTACATTCTGCCTTGGCAATTTAAAAAAGTGTGGTGAGCATGGAATACAATCCAAAAGGTAAAAATTATGGGCTAAAATCCAAGAACTGTTTGGACTTTATTTATTTTATTATTAAAAATTACTCAGGAAATTTAGCATAGTTTTATTGCTTTGTTTTAGTTTTTAGTTGAATCTTCATGGTTCTTTAAATAAGATTTAAATTATATAAAAATAGGAATAATTTTGTTTCCTCCTTGACAATACTTATTTCCTTGTTTCTTTTTCTTTTCTTTTTGCTACATCTAGGATTTCTAGAACTTTATTAAGCAAAAATTATAATAATGGAATCCCTTGTATTGCCCTTGATCATAATGGAAAAACCTGTAGGGCTAAGAACTGATAAAAATCATTCTTGTTTTCTTATCTCTAAATTTTATTTCACTTTTGAGATGTTCTATAATTTCTTTACTCTCATTTCATTTAACACAGAACTTGGTTAGACATAGAAGAAGCTAAAATCATCCAACCACCACCAATTAACATGGCTTTTGGCTCACTACTGGACTTCAATGTCTGGAAGAGAAAGTAAGGCTGAAAACCTAGTGATATCATTTTGGTCTTCTTTGAGGATGAAGGACATAAATCAACCAATTAACTAAGTCTATAAAAAAAAAACCCAAAGAATATAAAACACACACACATAAAAAAAAAAAAAACATAAAGTAGGAGAAGATGACTCTAGCATTTGGAGTGGACCAGGAAACACAAAACTAATTTTTTGAGACTATGGAACAGATATTTCACTTTATGGTTAAGGTGACTCACAGAATTGTACCCTTTTGCAATCAGATAATGGTTCATCCTTCATCTTGAGGATGATCCTGGAATGATTATCTTCCTCTCTGAGCAATGTGGCAATGTGAAGAATTGGCTTTAGCTTGCAGCTAAATCAGTATTACAGGGATATTTGAACTTCACAAATAAATGCCAAACCTAGAAGTGTTGTTTCCTCAGAATAACTATTTGCTCTCCTGTTCTCAGGGAAGGAAACAAGGCAGTGCCTTATCTAGGCAAACATATGTTCCTACTCCCCTGTGCTTATACCCAATGTTACTGTTGGGAAGGAGAGGGTGCAGAGAGAGAGAGAGATTTCTTGCCTTTACTCTTGATGCAAATCCAAAGGACAACATACTGGATGAGTTCTCCCCCAAATAAGGTCTGAAACATACAGAGCTGTTTCTTCTGGCTTTAAATAAATGTGACAGAATGGGCAGTTACTCTTGACTCTATCACCAGTCATCTTCAGAAACATCTTTTCCCATAACAGAAACCAATCATACTCTCTAAATCTCAGTAAGAATTCATAACACATATACAACCCATAGGTGCTGCCACAGTCTAATGAGTCAGAGGTTGACTTCATCAACCCTAAAATGTGAGAAATAATACTTTATTTGCTTGTGTTGCAGTATAATTGTGAAAGAAATGGTAGTGGTAATTTGAAAAAAGCCCAGTGATTTTGTCCTCTGAGACATATCTTTATTGTTGTATTGTTAATCTTAACAATATAAATTCAAATCAATCATTATTTTAAAGTAAGAACAGACATCAGAAGTCATCTGGACATCCTGACAGTGTCAACTTAATGGGATTCCTTTGATGTAGGTAATCCCTATTATGGAAACTCCTTTCACAGTAGTAGACCAGTAACATATCTGCCTCCTTAGTTTTTAAAAATTGTTTGGGCCACTATGTTAAGGACCTTGCCCACCATCACATAGCCAGTATGTGTGAGAGGGAGAACTTGAGTTCAGGTTTCTCTGATTCCAAGATCAATTCTAATACTCTCATGTTGAAGAATATTTTTTTCTTTTTACAAAACCAAACCCAAAAAGCATTTTAATATACAAAAGAAAAAGAAGAGTGTACACAAATGAAATCACAAATGTCCTATATGTTTAGCTAACTTTTCTTCATATCTACATAATATATCCTATCTATGAGTGTCCAAGGCTTCCTCCATCATCCCAGTATCACAAAAAAATATTGTCAGGGAGACCAACATGTACATATAAGTTAAGCATTCTGTGCGTTACCACTTTGTTAACTTTTGTCCTTTAAAAAAAAACCTATTACTTTCCATCTTAGAATAAATACTGTGTATTGGTTTCAGGGGAGATGGGCTAGGCAGTGGGAGTTCCATGACTTGCCCAGGATCACAAAGCTAGGAAGTGTCTGAGGCCAGATTTAATTCTAAGGCTCCTAACTCTAGGTTTGGCTCATAATACACTGAGCTACCTACCTGGCCCCTTTCTGCTTTCTTTCTGGAATTAATAATCAGTTTATTCTTCCAGCAGTAATTTTGTGCCTGAGTATAATGTTCTATTAGTTCTGTTCATTTCATTGTTCATTATATCATATATTTCTTTCAAGATTTTTTAAAATCAGTATGCTTAACATTTCTAATGATGTAGTAGTATTCCATCACAGTCATAGATCACATAACACATGTATAACCCAGATTGAATTACTTGTCATCTCCAGGAAGGGGGATGGAAGAAGTGAGGGAAATGACATGAATCATATAACTTTGGAAATCTTATGTGGAAATTTGTTATTAAAATAAAATAGATAAATTTGAAAAAATAAATTAATAAGGGGAGCTGGCTGGGAGGTGCTATTATGTAAAGAAAAATAAAATCAAAGAGAGTATTAAAAAAAAAGGGAATCATATCTCAACTTTTTTTTAGCCATTTACCATTTCCAATTCTTTGTTACCACAGAGAGAGCTGCTATAAATATTTGGAAACATATGAATTCTTTCTCTTTTTCTGATCTCCCTGAGAAACAGACACACAGTTTTATAACACTCTGGGTGTAATTCCAAATTGCTTTCCAAAAGGTTTGGATCAGTTCACAGTTCCACTAACAGTGTGTTAGTGTCTCTGTTTTTCTATGTCACCTCCAATATTTGTCATTTGCCCTTTTGTCATTTTAGTATGTCCCATGGATGGGAGGTAATATATCAGAATTGTTTTGGTTTGCATTTCTCTAAGCAGTGGTGATTTAGAACATTTTTTCATATACTTATATATGACTTTCATTTCTTTATCTGAACAATTGTCTGTTCATATCTTTTGGCCACTTATCATTTGGGGTTGGCTTTTATTCTTATAAATTTGGTGAACTTATCTATATATTTTAGATATGAGATCTCTGAGAAGTTGTCTATAAAACTCCTTCCTCCCTGATTTTCTGCTTTCCTTCTAATCTTGGTAGCATTTGCTTTATTTGTACAAAAAAATTTCAATATAATGTACTCAAAATTATCCATTTTATATCCACAGTGTTCTCCAGCTCTCGTAAGATAACAAATTCCTCTACTTTCCATAAGTCTGATTGATAGTATATTCCCTGTTCTTCTAATTATGATATCACCTTTTATGTGTAGATCTAGAATTTTGATCCTGTCTTAGTGTATGGTGTGAGATATTGGTCTATACCTAGTTTCTACCAAACTAGATTCCAGTTGTCCCAAAATATTTACAAAAATAGCAATTTCTTATTCCTCAAACCTAGATCTATCATTTTTAAGTACAAAATTACTATAATCTTTTATTGCTATTTCTTGTATGTCTCTTCTGTTCTACCCTTCTATTTCTTAGCCAATGCCAGATAGTTTTGATAATTACTGTTTTATAATATAATAAATAATATAATATAATAAATAATAAATAATATAATAAAATCTGTTACTGCTAGACCTCCTTTCATGTTTTTCTATTCTTTTGTTGCTATTTCCATAGCATTTCCAATACTATGTTAAATAGAAATGGTAATAATGGCATTTTGTTTAATTCCTGATCTTATTGGAAAGGGTTCTAGCTTTTCTCCATTACAAATAATACTTGCTGATATTTACAAATTATTTTAAGACAAAATTGATATATACCTATGCTTTTGAGTCTTTTTAATAGGAATGAGTGTTGTATTTTGTCAGACATTTTCTGTATCTGTTGACATAATCATATGTTTTTTATTATTTTTATTATTGATATTATCAATTAGTTTGATAGTTTTCCATATATTAAACCACCCTTTCATTCTTGGTATGAATACTGTTTGTTCACAATGGATTATCTTTATGACACAGTGTTGTAGTCTGTTAGCCAGTATTTTGTTTAGGATTTTTACATCCAATGAATTTGGAGACTGGTCTATCATTTTCCTTCTGTTTTTGTTCTTCCAAGTTAAAAAAAAATAAAGATGTGAGGTTGTTAAAATAAGTATTGGTGGGGTATTGATAGGTGGTAACATATAGATTGAATGAATAATAAGTTATTTTCTAGGTTCCTAAATATTCTTGGGCCAGTAATTTGATCTGGGTAGGGATTTTAGGGAGTGACTGTTAAGGTGACAATAACAAGGTTTATTAAATTAACAGTTATAGGTAAGGTAAGGGTTTGGAATAAATTAATTTGGAACAGTCTGGATTCCCTCCCATCAAGGTCCAACAGGGTTTCTATATTGATCTCTCTAAATTACCCAGCTGCCTAACTCAGTCCTATCCAGAGTTCCTCTATGATGATAATTAAGTAAGGGAAAGTTAGAAGGTGAAACATGTCAAACTGGGCTGATTGGGAGATCTTACATCTGTTGTCCTCCAAGGTTGTTTCAGGAATCCAGTAGGTAACAGTGATTAATCCAAAATGGAGAGGGAGTAAGGCTTTTGACTCCACTGTCCACCTGTGTGTCTGACCTAAAATGCAACCTCTTTCCAGTCAGTGAAATTTTTTTTTTTAATATATAAATAATATATATTTATTTTATCTAATAGAACATATAATTAATTAATTAAATGAAAATATAAAATATAATTCTATATTATGTATAAATATAAAATATAAAACTCCAGGCTAGGTATTCTTATCCATTTCACTACTTAGGTACAAACAGAAATCTCAAATGGAAGTAGGAGACTTCTGTCTCTAGCAGTCAAACATTACCCCCCTCTACTGTCGCCTTACCCTCAACACACACTCAACTAAATACATTGGATGTCAATAAGAAATTGAAAGCAAAAAATAAAAGTGGTATAGTATATGTTGAAACTTATACTAAAACAGTCAGTGAAATCTTGATGGATGATTATACACAGACAGGATATTGAGAAAGAAGAATAGATAGCACCATCCAGGTGAAAGTCCAGGGACTAACTGCCAACTCAGCCAGTCACTCACCCAAAGTTCTGGAATCCTTGCTCTCTGCTTTTTGCCTGTGACCTTCACTTTCCTAATTTCACTACAACACAGTTTAGTTAACAACACCATGTTTGTTTCATAGAAGGAGTTTGGGAAAACTCCTTCTTTACCCATTATTTCAAATAATTTCTTTAATATTAGAATCCTTAGATCCTTAAATGTTTGGTAGAATTCACTTGTAAATCTGTCTAATCCTGATGCTTTTTTCTTCAGAAGTACATGTATCATTTGTTAGATTTCTTTTACGAAGTAAGTTAATTTAGGTATTCTATTTCTTGCTCTGTTAATCAAAGCAATTTATTTTTGTAATCATTCTTCTATTTCCCTTTCATTGTTAAATGTTTTCATGTAATTGAGCAAAATAATTTCTAATAATTGTTTTCATTCTATCTTTAATGGCAATCTCTTCACCCTTTTCATCTTTAATGCTAATGATTTGGGTTTCTTCTCTCTTTTTCATATAAGATTAACCAATAGTTTACTAATTTTGTTGATTTTTAAATAAAACTAACTCCTAGATTTATTTATTGATTCAATGGTTTTCTTATATTCAATTTTATTGATCCCACCTTTAATTTTTAAGACTTCTAACTTGGGGCTATTTTTTTTAATTGCATTCCCAACATATTGATCTTTCTCCT
>NC_058135.1:6310490-6350408 GCF_016433145.1 Gracilinanus agilis | reverse complement strand
AGATCAGGAGTGAAACAAGGATGCCCATTATCACCTCTATTATTTAATATTGTACTAGAAACACTAGCAGTTGCAATTAGAGAAGAAAAAGAAATTGAAGGTATCAAAGTGGGCAAGGAGGAAACTAAGCTATCACTCTTTGCAGATGATATGATGGTCTACTTAAAAAATCCTAGAGAATCAACTAAGAAGCTTGTTGAAATAATCAACAACTTTAGCAAAGTTGTAGGATACAAAATAAATGCACATAAATCATCAGCATTTCTATACATTTCCAACACACTAGAGCAGCAAGAAGTAGAAAAAGAAACACCATTTAAAATCACCCTAGACAATATAAAATACTTAGGAATCTACCTACCAAAACAAACACAGCAATTATATGAAAACAACTACAAAACACTTTCCAAACAAATAAAACTGGAGTTAAACAATTGGAAAGCCATTGATTGCTCATGGGTAGGTCGAGCTAACATAATAAAAATGACAATTCTACTCAAATTAATTTACCTATTTAGCGCCATACCTATCAAGCTACCAAAAAACTTCTTTACTGAATTAGAAAAAACTATAACAAATTTCATTTGGAATAACAAAAGATCAAGAATATCAAAGGAAATAATGAAAAAAAATGTGAAGGAAGGGGGCCTAGCAGTTCCAGATATTAAACTATACTATAAAGCAGCAGTCATCAAAACAATATGGTACTGGCTAAGAGACAGAGAGGAGGATCAATGGAATAGATTTGGGATAAATGACATCAGCAAGACAGTGTATGATAAACCCAAAGAGCCCAACTTTTGGGACGTGAATCCACTATTTGACAAAAACTGCTGGGAAATTTGGAAAACAAAATGGGAGAGATTAGGTCTAGATCAACATCTCACACCCTACACCAAGATAATTTCAGAATGAGTGAACGACTTGAATATAAAGAGGGAAACTATAAACAAGTTAAGTGAACACAGAATAGTATACTTGTCAGATCTCTGGGAAAGGAAAGACTTTAAAACCAAGCAAGAGTTAGAGAAAATCACAAAATGTAAATTAAATGGTTTTGATTATATTAAACTAAAAAGTTTTTGTACAAACAAAAACAATGTAGTCAAAATCAGAAGGGAAACAACAAATTGGGAAAAATCTTTGTAATGAAAAACTCTGACAGGGGTCTAATTACTCAAATATACAAGGAGTTAAAGCAATTGTATAAAAAATCAAGCCATTCCCCAATTGATAAATGGGCAAGAGACATGAATAGGCAATTTTCAGGTAAAGAAATCAAAAGTATCAATAAGCACATGAGAAAGTGTTCCAAATCTCTAATAATTAGAGAAATGCAAATCAAAACAACTCTGAGGTATCACCTCACACCTAGCAGATTGGCTAAAATGAAAGAAGGGGAGAGTAATGAATGCTGGAGGGGATGTGGCAAAATTGGGATATTAATGCATTGCTGGTGGAGCTGTGAACTGATCCAGCCATTCTGGCTGGCAATTTGGAACCATGCTCAAAGGGCTATAAAAGACTGCCTGCCCTTTGATCCAGCCATACCATTTCTGGGTTTGTACCCCAAAGAGATCATAGATAAACAGACTTGTATGAAAATATTCATAGCTGCGCTTTTTGTGGTGGCAACAAATTGGAAAAGGAGGGGATGTCCTTCAATTGGGGAATGGCTGAACAATCTGTGGTATATGCGGGTGATGGAATACTATTGTGCTCAAAGGAATAATAAACTGGAGGAGTTCCAGGCGAACTGGAGAGACCTCCGGGAACTGATGCAGAGCGAAAGGAGAAGAGCCAGAAGAACACTGTACACAGAGACTGATATACTGTGGTAAAATTGAATGTAATGGACCTCTGTACCAGCAGCAATACAATGACCCAGGACAATTCCGAGGGATTTATGGTAAAGATGCTACCCACATTCAGAGGAAGGACTGCAGGAGAGGAAACATATAAGAAAAACAACTGCTTGAACGAATGGGTTGGGGTGGATGTGATTGAGGGTGTGGACTCGAAACTACCACACCAGTGCAACTACCAACGATTTGGAAATTGGTCTTGATCAAGGACACATGACAAAACTAGTGGAAATGTGCATTGGCCGTGGGTGGGGGGAGTGCGGGGGGGGGGGTGAAGGGGATAAGAGGAGTATGAATCAGGTAACCATGTTAAAAATGTATATTAATAAATGTTAAAAAAAAAGGAAAGTAAAGGGGGGCAGCTGGGTGGCTCAGTGGATTGAGAGCCAGGCCTCAAAAGAAATCCTAGGTTCCAATCTGGACTCAGATACTTCCTATCTGAATGACTCTGGGCAAGTCACTTAACCCCCATTGGCTAGCTCTTACTGCTCTTCTGCCTTGGAATCAATACACAGTATTGATTCTAAGATGGAAGATAAGGGTAAGAAAAGAAAGGAAAGGTGGTGGCCAGGTGGCTTAGGAGTTTAGAGTCAGTTCTAGAGGCGGGAGGTCCAGAGTTCATATTTGGCCTCAAATATTTCCCAGTTGTGTAACCCTGGGCCAGTCACTTAACCTCCATTGCCTAGCTCTTCTTACTTCTCTTCTGCCTTGGAACCAAATACATAGTATTGATTCCAAGACAGAAAGTAAAGGATTAAAAAAATGTAGTAAAGAAGCTGGCCTTAAAACTTAAGTTAGTTAAGGTTGTGGGAATGCTATTAAAAAAAAAAAACAGCAAAAAACCTCCATTCCTATTGCATCATTACTCTGGGTATATATTCACCACTTGGAAAAAAATCATAACCTGGCAACAAGAAAAGCATTCATATCCGCCCCCCCCCCACTTTAAGCCAAATCAAACCATTCATTTTAATTACAGGTGAATACTCACACCCTTACATTTCTTAGCAATCACGTCAGCCTCACTTTGCTTTGTGATTGATGTGAGGTGTTGAGTGAAGACCTTTTAATTCAGCCCAGCTGGCAAGCTTTGGTTGCACTTCCTCTCAAACAGGTTCAGGTCAGGCCTAGCTTGTCAAATGTGTTGAAAAGGCCTGCCTCAATGAAACTGAAAAACAGCCTCCAGAGAGAACACTGTCTGTGATTGAACACCTTGGTGGGGCAGCAGATGGTTGAGGAGCCTTTTTTTGTTCTGTTGAGCCAGGAGTAGTAACCTATAAATTTAAGGGGAGAATTGAAGTGGCTTTTGTTCTATTGCCAATCTTGAGTCTACTGAGCAGAACACCACCCCCTACTCCTGGCTCATGCTCTGCCAATCCACCTTAAAACTGGGTTGAAAGTGCCCACTATTAGTAGGAAGCATTTCTTTTGATCTAAAATATAATACGGCAGAATTTTCCATTTCCATTTTAGGTTTCTGTCATTCTGATATCTTGAGGGAGAGCAAAGATTGGGAATTGGAAGGGACCTTAGAAGTCATTTGAGTTAACTCTGTCATTTTAGAGAAGAAGAAACTGAGGCCTGTTGTACCTCAGGGCTCAGCATAGTGCTTGGCATATAATAATCACTTAGTACATCCATGCTGATTGAAGTGACTGTTCCAACTTTACTTACATAGGAAATGTTATGACTGGAATTTGAATCTAAAACTACTAATTCTCTGTTCAGACCTCTTTCTACTGTAGTACTACTGTAGTAGAAAGCTTCTTGATCCAGTTCACTTTTCCATTTCTGCATTTAATAATAACAATTTATATTTATTCAGCTTTTTAAAGTTAGGCAAGTATGAGGTGGAGAATGCCAGAATTATTATCCTCATTTTCCAGATGAAATGAGAAATAGAGTAATCACTATGATTCTGTGTTCACATGGGAGGTGTCCAGTGAAATTCTTCAGGGATTTGTGCTTGAGCTAGTGCTGTATCATGTAAAAAAACCAGTAACCTGAGTAAATGCAGAGATTTTATACTCAACAAATTTGTAATTGACACTAAACTGGTAGAGATATATTACATAGTAGGTGACACAAGTCAAGATCAAAAGATATCTTTGGCAAGTTAGAAGACTGCATTGAATCTACAAAAATGAAATTTAGTAGGGTTACCCCTACTAAATGTAAAGTATTACATATGGATACAAAAAGTTACTTTCATAAATAGAAAATGGAGGAAGTATTGTTAGCAATTTTGAAAACAAATTGTAATTTTTGTGGTGACAAAGTAAATCAGCAATGATATGGAAGCCCCCAAAGGTAAATGAGTCTTAAGTTACATGTATTGGATTCAGTTTTAGATGGCATAATTTAAGGACACTGATAAGATGGCAAGAGAACACATTGAGCAGGATGAGAAAGGAATCTGAATTCAATTCATGTCATATGAAAATGAATTGGAAGAACTAGGGATATTAAGCATGGAGAAGAAAAGATGGAGAGGTTGATAAGGGTATTCAAATATTCTTCCATATGGAAAAAGTTAAACTTTTTCATTTAGCCACAGTGAATCAGGAGAAACAGGATAAATGGATGGAAATGACAAAGAGGAATGTTTACGCTGATATTTAGGAAAATTTTCCCAAAAAAACGCCTTATGAGAGATGAATGCCTTAAGAAGTAATATGTTTCCTTCCTTGAAGATATTTAGGAAGAGATGGGATAACCTCTTCTGGAATATGTTGTAATGATGATTCCTTTTGAAGATGAATTAACCAGGATTTTTTTCTGAAACCCCTTCCAAATCACAGCTTCTGTAATTCTCTGATTTTGCAGTTTACAAATGAACCTTATTGATAGTCATACATTTAGGAAATGGAAAACTGTGCAGCAGAAACTGAGTTAGGATTCCAGACATGCTCATCTCCTATTCTAATACCTGTTGTTCTTTACAAGTCCTGCCATGGCTTAACACATTACCTCTTCCTGGAAACATTTGTTTCCCCTGGGAGGGAAATGGATAGTGGCTGGAATATCAATCTGGGAACCTGAAAGACTTGGATTCAAGTTCCATTTCTGCCTCATATGAGATATTGATGTTATGCCAGAGACAATATAAAATACTAAGGAATCTATCTACCAAAACAAACATATTTAAGTATTCTATTACTTCTACTGTTAATCTAGGCAATTTGTTTTTCTGTAAATATTCATCCATATCACCAAATTGCTATATTTATTGCCATATAATTGGGCAAAATAGTTTTTAATGATTGCCTTGATTTCCTCTTCATTAGAGGTGAGGTCTCCATTTTCATCTTTGATACTGATGATTTGGTTTTTTTCTTTCCTTTTTTAAATTAGATTGACCAGTACTTTGTCTATTTTATCTGTTTTTTTCAAAGTACCAACTTCTAGTCTTATTTATTAATTTAATAATTTTTTTATTTCTTCATTAATTTTATAATCCCTATTTTGGTGTTTAGCTAGGGATTTTTTATTTGTTTTAATTGATTTCTCCTTTAATTTTTATAATCTCCAATTTGGTGTTTAGCTGGGGATTTTTAATTTGTTCCCTTTCTAGTTTTTTAATTTTCATGCCCAGTTCATTGATCTTTGCCTTCTCTAATTTGTTAATATATGCATTCAAGGATATAAATTTCCCCCTGAGTACTGCCTTAGTTGCATCCCACAGAGTTTGGTAGGATGTCTCATCATTGTCATTCTCTTCAATGAAATTATTGATTTTTTTTATGATTTCTTCTTTAACTAACTTGTTTTGGAGAATCATGTTATTTAATTTCCAATTAGTTTTTGATTTGCCTGTCCATGTGTCCTTACTAATTTTATTTTTATTGCATTATTATCTGAGAAGATTACATTTATTATTTCTTTTCTTCTGCATTTGTTTGCAATGTCTCTATGCCCTGTTACATGGTCAATCTTTGTGAATATACCTTGTGCAGCTGAGAAGAATGTGTATTCCTTTTTTTCCCTATTTTTCTCCACATATCTATTAGCTCTGATTTTTCTAGGATTTCATTCACCTCTCATATCTTTCTCATTTATTTATTTATTGATCGATTTAACTAAATCTGCGAGAGGAATATTTAGATCTCCCACTAGTATTGTTTTACTATCTTTGTCCTTCTTGAGATCTGCCAGTTTCTCCTTTACGAATCTGGATGATATGCCATTTGGTGCATACACATTGAGCACTGTTATTTCCTCATTTTTTATACTGCCTTTTCTCAAGATGTAATTACCTTCCTTGTCTTTTTAAATCATATCTATTTTTACTTTGGCTTCGTCAGAAATAATGATCTCCACTCCTGCCTTCTTTTTCTCATTTGAAGCCCAAAAGATTTTGCTCAAGCCCTTTACCTTAAACCTGTGTATGTCCACTCACCTCATATGTGTTTCTTTGGACAAGAGATGGTAGGATTTTGGTTTCTAATCCACTCTGCTATTTTCTTCAGATTTATGGGCGAGTTTATCCCATTCACATTCAGAGTTATAATTATCAGTTATGTATTCACCAACATTTTGGTATCATCTCCTAGTTCTACCCCTCCTTCTTATGCTATTTCCTTTTAAACCTGTGCTTTGTTTTAGACCAGTCCCCCTTGTCCCCTCCCTTGATTTACTTCCATTTCCACCCCTTCTTTTATTATTCCCCTCTTTTTATTTTCTGAGGCCTAATGAATTCCCTCCCCCTTCTTCTCCTCTCCCTTTTTTGACCTCTCCACTCCCCTTCTCCCCTTGGTTGATCCCTTCTGACTTTCTCAGAAGGGTTGGATCCCAATGGATATAGCTACTCTTCCCTCTCAGGGTTAATTCTGCAAAGAGTAAGGTTTAAATATTACCTCTTAGTGCTCTCTTCCTCTCCTTTTTATAGTAGTATTGATCCCCTACCCTTCCCATGCTCTCTTTGTGAGGTACAGAATAGCTGTTTTCAGGATCAAAGCCCCGAGTTCCTAGCCAGCTGCCCAGAGCTTGAGACTTGACCCACTCTTGCTCCTCCACCTGAGATTTTCTCCTGATTCTGAGCACACTGGGCTCTGCTGATACCTCTCTCAGCTCCACTCTCATGTCTAAGGTCTTAATCTCCTGGGGTCTCTGGTCTAGCTGTTTTCAGGGTCAAGCCTTTATGTTCCTAGCCAGCTGCCCAGAGCCCAGAACTTGGCCCATGTTTGCTCCTCTACCTGGGGTTTTCCCCTGAGTCTGAATGTGCTTGGAGCTGCTGCTGCCTCTCTCAGCCCCACTCCCGATTGCAAGGTCTGAGTTTTCCAGCCACCTGTGATCTCAGATCTTGCTGCTCTCAAGGACAAGCTCTTGGTAATGCCAGCTAGCTGCCTAGGGGCTAGATTTTGTGTCCCTACTTGCTCTAACTCTGGAGTGCAACCTCTGACTCTAGTACTGTGTGTGGGGTGTGGGAGGGTTGATCCCCTCGCATTTTGACGGGAGCTATTTCCACCCCCCCTCCGCTTATAGCGTGGAAGTGCCCAAATCCCATGTACCTTCTATACTGTACCCTATTGTGGGTTCCCTCCTTTCATCTGGATTTTGTTTTCTTGTCCTTTGGATGTACTCTATATCCATTAGTAAGGAGAGAAACTCACCCTGCCTCTACTCTGCCTCCATCCTAACCCAGAAGTCCCCCACTTTTATAATACAATAGAATCCAATCATAATCATATGTCACAGTTTGTTTATCCATTTCCCTATTGATAGACTTCTTTTCAATTTCCAATTATTTTCCACCACAACAAGGACTGCTATAAATATTTTTGTATGTATAGGTATCTTCCCTTTTTCTTTGATCTCTTTTTGGAACAAAGACATGACATGGTACTGCTGGGTCAGTGAGTATGCCTAGCTTTATAGGCCTTTCAGAATATTTAAAGATTTGATACCTACTTTCCATGTGTTCCTGGACAAGACATTTATAGCTCAGGCAACTCATTGGTAGGTTGAAAATTTGAGAGCTGCACTAGCTTAGAGGGTTCTCCAGATGAAAAAACAAAACAAAATAAAACATAGATAACTTTCTAGATTATAGTTTAAAATAAATCTTTGAAAAATTATAAAATGACTTCAAATTAAAAAAATATTTATAGCTTGAATCATTTATATTTTGGCTTTCTTTTAAAATTTATTATTATTACTATCATCATCATCACCTTCACAAACATCAACGTGTATGAATATTATTGTACAAAGAGGAAGAGATAAAGAGGCTTGAGCATGACACCATAAAACTTACATCCAGATTTTTTTAAAACTTTGATTAACATGGTAGTTATTGAGAGCTCTTTGTTTATCTCTGTCATCTTCTGAATTTTCTTCTGCTCTTTTCTGTGTAGTTTAAAATACATTTCTTTGACACTCTTTAATTTCTTCTTTTCCATTCCTTATATGTCTCCTCTACCTCTAACCCACACCACCATAAAAATTATCCTTTCAAAAAAATGGAAAAAAAGAAAAAGAAAAAAATCATACACTGATCATCTCTGAAAATACCTCATTGCAGTCCATCACTTTTTATTTAAAAGGAGATATCATCAATTTTACATTTAATGTAAAAAGAATATTTATATAAATAGAATAGAAATTCAATAGTATTCTATTAAAATCATTCTCCATAATTTGTTCTACTATTCCTCTAAGGATTGCCACAATTATATTTCCAAGTTATTGATATGCCAAAAGTACTGTTTATCTATTGATCTATCTATCTATCTGTCTGTCTATCTGTCTATCTATCTATCTATCTATCTATCCACACACATATACATATATTTGGAGTAATAATTTGGAAAGGAAATTTTTTTATTTCTTTTGTGGTTAAATTTTGTTGGTATTATACATAAAGCCTGATATTTTTTGTAGTTTATTTTATATTCAACTATTTTATGTAAATTTTGCTTCAAGTAAATCATCAAATAATCTGTAAAAGTGATGATTTTGTTTTCTCTTTGTCTTTACTTATTCATTTATTTGTCCTTGTCTTGTTGCCACTGGTAGTATTAATAGAAATATATTAAATATTAGTAGAGAAAAAGAACATCTTCACTCTATCCTTTATTTAATAAAACAACCTCTTCACTGTTCCTATAATGTATCTTTGTATCTATATCCTTATATAAATATGTATGTATATGCACAGATATTTGTATACATTAATTTTAGATAACTACTACTTAACTATATTGAAGAATGATCTATTTATTCTTATGCTTTTAAAATAAATATTTTCCATATATTTATTATTACAGCCATTTGATTTTAAATTATTTTGTGTGTTAATAAATACTATAATATTTATAATTTATTAATATTGTATTCTGGGTAGAAGTCTAACCTAGTTACACTTGTGTGGTCCTTTAAATTTATTCTTGCAGCCTATTTGCTAGTATCCCCTCCAACACTTTTGAATCAGTTTTCATTGGGGATATTGGGCTACAATATCCTTTCTCTTTTATCTCTCCTATTTTTAGACCTCAGAATCATATTTGTCCAAAAAATGAGTTTGGTAGCATTCTTTCTTTGCTGATTTTTGGCAAATAATTTACAAAACGTAGGAATTAAAAACTTCTTTAAATAGAGTTAACTTCTTAATCTTTCTCTGGATTAAAAAATTATGAGTATACTCATTATTTTATTTCTTTTTCTGATAAGGCATTTAAACTCCTCATTTCTTATGTTTTAATGAGCATATTTTATTTTATCTGCCAATTTCATTCATCAGTTTTGTTCTCATATGATTGGGCAAAATATTTTCTGTTGATAACTTCCTTTGTTTCTTCCTTCTTTGTTTTGATATTTTCTCCTTTTATATATTTAAAGTTTAGTCTTTTTCTTTTTAAAAAATCAAATTAAATTATGATTTATCTTTTTATAAGATGGAAACTCCATACCCCTACTCAATAATTACAGAAGTCTTGACTGCTTGAGTCAATCAATTAGACATATAAATAAGACTTAGATATCTCATTTGAAGCAATCTAACAATTGAAAAGCATTGTTTTATTTGAAAAACCTAGTTAATCGAGCAGGAGAAATACCAGAATAATTTGTGTCATCAACTGGAATAAAATAATGCTATATAGCAAGTAGGTATTTTGGGATCAGTTAAAGATATTTAGTCATGCCCAGAGAATCTTATGTAAAATAGAAAGCTAGTTCAGAACCTGAGAATTAAATTTTGGGATAGCCCAGCAGAAGAGAATAGCCAAGCCCCTGAGAAGAATTTCTAAGTGGTAGAGAAAGAAGGAAAAAGATCTCTGTTCCTTTTCAGCCCCCTACTTGACTAGAAGATGACTTTCTGAAATTCATAACATTCTATAATTTTCCCCAGAAAAAAAAAAAAAGCACTGGCTGAAAGCTGTGTATACCTTAGGAACCAGGTACAAACTAGCTACACTAAAGAAAAATAGCTTTAGTATTCTACAAAGAGACTGGCAGACCTTAAGCTATACCTATGTGGAACTTCATGATAACTCCATGAAAAAAGAAATGTACTTTTGGCAAATAAGACATATAAATTACTCTTCTGTCATATGTATTCTCTATATTTGAGCCCACTTTCCCCTGAATCATATAGGTATTTTTGAAACATTGTGCCCTTGTTGGAGGAAAGAACAGTGTCTTGTATGAACTGTTTTTCATGTACTATTTTAGTAAATACACATTTCTAAAGATGGAGTCTGGATAAGTAATTCATATCAATTTATAATTAATGAGGGAAGTTTAGTGGAAGATGAGAGTGCTTGTGGATCATAGTACTAAGAAAACAGCCCCTTGCCTCTTAGGGTATCATGGAACCTGAGGGAAATGGAGCAGTTGTTCTCTGGGCTACGATTCTGTTAGTGGGAATTAGGAGCTGAGATAGGAACTTTTGAGCACATACTACATATTATATTAAGAGAGTTTTATATATAATTTTTTTGTGCTTTTAGATTTTTCATCTTTTCTGTAATTTTGGAATTTTTATTTTTGTATTTAGCTTTTATGTTTGTTGCTTTTCTCATATGTTTAGTTGCATGACCAATTATTTGGACTTTTCTCGTTTTCTGTTGATGAAAATGTTTATGGATATTAATTATAGCCAAAGGAGTGCTTTGGTTAGATCCAAGAGTTTCTTTGTAATGCCTTATTGCTAAAATTATCTTTGATGAAATTATTTATTGTCTTTGGGAGAAGTTGTTTGACCCATGTATTCTTTAGGTTTAAATCATATCATCATCTGTAACTGAATAATTTTTTTCTAATGGCATTCATCAATTATATTTTTTATTTTTGATGGTCTTTAAAAGAATGTGATTAATAGTTTTGCTGACCTGTGTTTATTTATGAAGATTTTATGCCTTGACATATGATCAATTTTTATAAAGGTGCTGTTTATATCTGAGAATATGCACATACCTTTCTAATCCTATTCAGTAATTATCAGAGATCTATCATTTCTAAATTGAAAGAGAAATCTATGGAGCTCCTTAATTCTTCGTCACTGTTTACAATTTTATTATTTGTATATGTATGAAAGGAAGAAAGATCCCAATAGCTTTCTGTTTCTCCCTATAATTTAATTTACTTTTCCTTTAAACACTTAGATGCTTTGGTATTTGTGCATACACATAAACAATGATATTTCATTTTGTGATGTGCTTTGTAAGGCAACTCAATTTCTCTGTATATTGCTTCTAACTTTGCTTATTTTTTTAACCTTTTTTTCTGAGGTCATGATGACTTCCCCTGAATCCCCCCACCAAAAAAATAATAAATTCTCTTTTAGCCTCTCATTTTAACTCTTTGTGAATCTTTATGTCCCATTACATATTTAATTCTGTTAAATGTAAATGACATAGTATTGGATATTGCTTTCTAATTAATTCTGGTCTCTTCCCCCATTTTATAAATAATTAATACCATTCACCTTGACGATTGTGAATTTTTTAATTTTTATCTCCAGTCTCCTCTTATACTTTCTTTCATGAGCTCTTGTTTATAAAGAAGATAGAGATGAATAAGAAGGAATTTGATCAGCACTAGCAATCATTAATTGAAGTAGTGTTTTCATATTTTTCTACTCTTTCTTTTTTTTGCCAAGATTGTTTTTTTTGGCCCTGACTTAGCTCTTCAGTTCTTATACTTCCTTTTGTTTTTTAATCACATCTTCAACTACTCTCTGAAGTTGGCATTTTATTTTCTTGTGATTATTCCCTACCTGTCTGCTCACTCCAAATTCCCTGATCATTTCCACTTTCTCTGTCTTCTTGTTGAACTTAATCTATCTGCATACCAAACTCTAAATGTAGATTTGTGTAGATCTCTCTGTGTGTATGTAGATATGGCAGTGTATTTTTAACTCTATGTCTGATTCATATAAGATTTCGGTTCATGAGGAACTTGCTTCTTCCATTCTTTCTTTGGTGTTTGTACACACTTCTTTTATTTTTTTAACATTTAATAATATTTATTTTTTAGAAAAGTTAACATGATTCATGCTCTTACTTTCCCCTTCACCCCTTGAGCTCCACCCACATGGCTGATGCATATTTCCTCTGGTTTTACATTGATCAAGACCTATTTCCAAATTTTTGATAGTTGCATTGGTGTGGTAGTTTCGAGTCTACATCCCCAATCATGTCCGCCTCAACCCATGTGTTCAAGCAGTTGTTTATCTTCTGTTTCTACTCCTGTAGTTCTTCTTCTGAATGTGGGTAGCATTCTTTTCCATAAGTCCCTCAGAATTGTCCAAGGTCATTGCATTGCTGCTAGTACAGAAGTCCATTACATTCTATTTTACCACAGTGTATCAGTCTCTGTGTACAATGTTCTTCTGGCTCTGCTCCTTTCACTCTGCATCAATTCCTGGAGGTCTTTCCAGTTCACATGGAATTCCTCCAGTTTATTATTCCTTTGAGCACAATAGTATTCCATCACCAGCATATACCACAATGTGTTTAGCCATTCCCCAATTGAAGGGCATACCCTAATTTTCCAGTTTTTTGCCACCAAAAAAGCACAGCTACAAATATTTTCGTACAAGTCTGTTTATCTATGATCTCTTTGGGTACAATCCCAACAGTGGTATGGCTGGATCAAAGGGCAGGCATTCTTTTATAGCCCTTTGAACATAGTTCCAAATTGCCAGCCAGAATGGTTGGATCAGTTCACAACTCCACCAGCAATGCATTAATGTCCCAATTTTGCCACATCCCCCCAGCATTCATTACTCTCCCCTTCTTTCATTTTAGCCATTCTGCTAGGTGTGAGGTGATACCTCAGAGTTGTTTTGATTTGCATTTCTCTAATTATTAGAGATTTAGAACACTTTCTAATGTGTTTATTGGTACTTTCGATTTCTTTATCTGAAAATTGCCTATTCATGTCTCTTGCCCATTTATCAATTGGGGAATGACTTGATTTTTTTAAACAATTGATTTAACTCCTTGTATATTTGAGTAATTAGACCACTGTCAGAGTTTTTTGTTATAAAGATTTTTTTCCCAATTTGTTGTTTCCCTTCTGATTTTGGCTGCATTGTTTTTGTTTGTCCAAAAGCTTTTTAGTTTGGTATAATCCAAATAATTTATTTTACATTTTGTAATTTTCTCTAACTCTTGCTTGGTTTTAAAATCTTTCCTTTCCCAGAGATCTGACAAGTATACTATTCTGTATTCACTGAACTTATTTATAGTTTCCCTCTTTATATTCAAGTCATTCACCCATTCTGAATTTATCTTGGTGTAGGGTGTGAGATGTTGATCTAAACCTAATCTCTCCCATATTGTTTTCCAAATTTCCCAATAGTTTTTGTCAAAGAGTAGATTTTTGTCCCAAAAGTTGGGCTCTTTGGGTTTATCATACACTGTCTTCCTGACATCACTTACCCCAGGGTTATTCCACTGATCCTCCCTTCTGTCTCTTAGCCAGTATCATACTATTTTGATGGCTGCTGCTTTACAGTACAGTTTAAGATCTTGTACTACTACACCACCTTCCTTCATGTTTTTTCATCATTTCTCTTGCTATTCATGATCTTTTGTTCTTCCAAATGAATTTTGTGTTAATTTTTTCTAATTCAGTAAAAAAGTATTTTGGTATTTTGATAGGTATGGCACTAAATAGGTAAATTAATTTAGGTAGGATGGTCATTTTTATTATGTTAGCTCATCCTACCCATAAACAATCAATGTTTTTCCAATTGTTTGTACCTAGTTTTAATCGTTTGGAAAGTGTTTTGTAATTGTTTTTATATAATTCCTGTGTTTGTTTTGGCAGATAGATTCCTAAGTACTTTATGTTGTCTAGGGTGATTTTAAATGATATTTCTCTTTCTACCTCTTGCTGCTGTGATGTGTTGGAAATATATAGAAATGCCAAAGATTTATGTGCATTTATTTTGTATCCTGCAGCTTTGCTAAAGTTGTTGATTATTTCTACAAGTTTCTTAGCTGATTCTCTAGGATTTTTTAAGTAGACCATCATATCATTTGCAAAGAGTGAAAGCTTGTTCTCCTCATGGCCTTTTTTTAATCCCTTCAATTTCTTTTTCTTCTCTAATTGTTACTGCCAGTGTTTGTAGTACAATGTTAAATAATAGTGGTGATAATGGGCATCCTTGTTTCACTCCTGATCTTATTGGAAAGGCTTCTAATTTATCCCCATTGCATATGATGCTTGTGGATGGTTTTAGGTATATACTGTTTATTATTTTTAGGAAAAGTCCTTCTATTCCTTTACTTTCCAGTGTTTTCAATAGGAATGGGTGTTGTATTTTGTCAAAGGCTTTTTCAGCATCTATTGAGATAATTATGTGATTTTTGTTTGTTAGANTTAGTTGTTCTTTGAATGTTTGATAGAATTCACTTGTGAATCCATCCGGCCCTGGTGATTTGTTCTTAGGGAGTTCTTTGATAGCTTGTTTAATTTCTTTTTCTGATATGGGATTATTTAGGTATTCTATTTCTTCTGCTGTTAATCTAGGCAATTTATATTTTTGTAAATATTCATTCATATCACCTAGATTACTATATTTATTGCCATATAATTGGGTAAAATAGTTTTTAATGATTGCCTTAATTTCCTCTTCATTAGAGGAGAGGTCTTCCTTTTCATCTTTGATATTGTTAATTTGGTTTTCTTCTTTCTTTTTTTATTAGATTGACCAGTACTTTGTCTTTTTTATGGGGTTTTTCAAAGTACCAGCTTCTAGTCTTATTTATTAATTCAATAGTTTCTTTACTTTTGATTTTTATGAATTTCTTCTTTGATTTTTAGTATTTCTAATTTAGTTTCTACCTGGGGATTTTTAATTCCTTTGCTTTCTATTTTTTTAAGTTGCATGCCCAATTCATTGACCTTTGCCCTCTCTAATTTGTTAATGTATGCACTCAATTACATAAATTTCTCCCTTAGTACTGCTTTGGCTGCATCCCACAGAGTTTGGTAGGATGTTTCATCATTGTCATTCTCTTCAATGAAATTATTGATTGTTTCTATTATTTGTTCTTTAAATAACTGTTTTTGGAGAATCATATTATTTAATTTTCAATTAATTTTTGATTTTCCTATCTATGTGCCCTTACTGATTATTATTATTTTTATTGCATTATGATCTGATAATGTTCCATTTATTATTTCTTCTTTTTTTGCATTTGTTTGCCATGTTTCTATGTCCTTATACATGGTCAATCTTTTTGAATATTCCATGTGCTGCTGAAAAGAAAGTGTATTCTTTTTACCCCTATTTATTTTTCTCCATATTTATATTAACTCTAATTTTTCTAGGATTTCATTCATCTCTCTTGTCTCTTATTTATTTTTGGTTTGATTTATTTAGATCTGATAGGGAAAGGATCAGGTCTCCTACTAGTATAGTTTTATTATAAATTTTCTCCTTGAGCTCTGCCAGTTTCTCCTTTAGAAATTTAGATGCTATACCATTTGGTGCATACATGTTGAGTACCGCTATTTCTTTGTTATTTATGCTACCTTTTTTCAGGATGTAGTTAACTTCCCTATGCCATTTAACTAGATCTATTTTTATTTTGGCTTTGCCAGAAATCATGATTGCAACTCCTTCCTTCTTTTTCTCAGTTGAAGTCCAATAGATTTTGCTCCAGGCTTTTATTTTTACTCTATGTGTGTCTAACTGCTTCATGTGTGTTTCTTGTAGAAAACATATGGTAGGATTTTGGTTTCTAATCCACTCTGCTATTTACTTCCATTTTATGGGTGAGTTCATCCCATTCACATTCAGAGTTATAATTATCAGCTGTGTATTTCCAGACATTTTGATTCCTTCTCCTTGTCCTGCCCTTTCTTCTTTCCCTATTTCCTTCTATACCAGTATTTAATTTAATTTAATTTAATTTGATTTGATTTAATTTTTTAAACCCATACCTTCCATCTTGGAGTCAATACTGTGTATTGGCTCCAAGGCAGAAGACTGGTAAGGGTAGGCAATGAGGAGTAAGTGACTTATCCATGGTCACACATCTGGGAAATGTCTAAGGTCAGATTTGAACCTAGGACCTCTTGTCTCTAGGCCTGGCTTTCAATTCACTGAGATACCCAACTGCCCCCCTCCCAGTATTTTATTTTTAATCAGTTTCCCTAACCCCATCCTTTATTGCATTTCCCTTTCTCCCCCCCTCCATTTTTATTGCCCTCTTATTGTTCTTTAGGGCCTTTTTAAACAACCCCCACCCAATCCATCCCTATTATTGTTTCCCTCCCCACCAGACTGTTTGTTACCCTTCTACTTCTCTATAGAGCCCCAATCAATTCTCTAGTCCAATGGATCTGATTGTTCTTCCCTCTTTAAGTTCATTTCAATGTGCTTAAAATTAAGTATCCCATATCTCCAACATCTTTACCCTTCCTGTATATTGGTCTTCTACCCTATTCACCCCACCTGCTTCTTTATGGAATATAAATTTACTCCATTTTGTCTGTTTTCCCATTTCTCTTAATATTATATTCTTATTTTACCTCTCTCTATATAACATTTCATCCTATACAGTTTTTCTCTGTTCCCTCTAAGTATACTTCTTTTAGCTACCCTATTGATAACAACAATTTATAAGAGTTACCAATATCAGCTTTTCTCATTGGGATACAAATCAATTTAATTTATTGGATCTGTTAAAGAAAAGATTTTTTTTTGTTTTTTCCCCCCTCTTAATTACGTTATGGTGATTCTCTTGAGTTCTGTGTTTGGACTTCAAATTCTCTGTTTAAGTCAGCTGTTTCTTTATGAATGCTTGGAAGTCTTCAATTTTATTAAATGACCATTATTTCCCCTGCAAGAATATAATCAGTTTTGTTGGATAGTTGATTCTTGGTTGTAGACCTAGTTCCCTTGCTTTCTGGAATATCATATTCCATGCCTTCTGGTCCTTCAATGTAGATGCAGCCAGATCCTGTGTTATCCTAACTGTGGTTCCCTGGTATCTGAATGACTTCTTCTTAGCAGCTTGTAATATTTTTCCTTGATCTGGTAGTTTTTGAATTTGGCTACAATATTCCTGGGAGTTGTCTGTTGTGGATTAAATGTACTAGGAGATCTGTAGAATTTTTCAATTTCTATTTTTCCCTCTTGTTTGAGAATGTCAGAGCAGTATTCTTGAATAATTTCCTGTAGGATGATATCCAAGCTTTTCCTTTTGTCATGATGTTCCAGTAGACCAATGATTCTTAAATTGTCTCTCTGAGATCCGTTCTGCAGATCTGAGGTTCTGTCAATAGGTGTTTTGTATTTTCCTCTATTTTTTCATTCTTTTGATTTTGTTTTATATATTCTTGCTGCCTTGTGAAGTCATTTGCTACTAATTGTTGACTTCTAATTTTTAATTACTGAATTTAATCCTTGGATTTTTGGTCATCCTTCTTCTTATGGTCTTATTTTCTTTGTAGGTCATCTTTCACCTTCTTTACTTCATTTTCAAGCTGATCAGTTTTGGCTTTCAAGACACAATTTTCTTGGTTTAGTTCAAGTGTTTCCTTTTCTTAATTGTCTTAAGCCTCTCTTGATTGTTTTTCGAGTTCTTGAATTAACTGAATTTTAAGTTCTTGAGTTAATTGAATTTTGAGATCTTCCCAAGTCTTTGTCCAATTTACTGAACATTTTATGGTTTTACATGGAGTTCCTTCATCTTCTATTTCATTTGCTCTTTGTTCAGTACCTGGAATGAAGCTGTTAATTATAATTTCTTTTTTTCTTTTTCTGTTGTTTACTCATATTTTTTTCCTTATTTTCCTCCTGTGCCTTCTCTGCTCTGTTGGCTGATTAGGTTAAGGTGAGAGTTTTAATGACCTTTGAAGAAAGTCCTTCCCCCATCTGGCAACAGGAGTTTGTTTGTAATTACTTTCTCTGCAGTCTATGGAGAAGGTGTATTGGAGTTTCTCTGCCCTCAGAAGACTTCTTATCTGTCCAATTGATGGAATTAATCTGGGATGTAGAATTCTGTAGAGCTTCATATACCCTTCATATACCTTGAGAGAAAGTGTGTGTGTGTGGGCAAGATGGAGTGTTTTCACTGTGTTTTTCTGCCTTTCTCCTCTAGCCACTTCCCTGTTATCTGTGTTCAACTTTTTGAGTACAGTGCCAGCAAGGCCCTCTCTCCTGGCTAGTGCATTTGCCAGCCTGGAGGTTTCAGGAGTCGCTGGAGACTCAGCATAGCACGTGGGAAGGGGCCATGGGATTCTCCTTCTTCTTTATGCTCAGAACCAACAGGTCAAGAATTCAAGCCTTTTTCTTGGCATACCTCTTGAGCTGTCCAGCAGTAGGATCCCCCTGCTTTTTCCTGTTGTTAGATTTGGTTGTCTTTCTTCTTGAAGTGTTTTTGTTTTTATCTCAGTATGGAAGGGTGCAGAGGACTTAAGTTTTTGCTCTGTCTAAGCTGCCATCTTTCCAGAATCCCCCCAGTTATATTGTTTTTGACAAAATCATAGATTCAAGTTTGGGAGATGAGAAATCACTATTTTGTAAAAGTTTCTGGGACAACTAGAAGAAGGTAGTTTGGCAGAAAGTAGGTGTAAACCAGTATCTTACATCATTCACTAAGACAAACTCAAAATGGATACTTGAACTACACATAAAAGGAGATCTTTTAAGTAAATTAGACCAGGGAACAAACTATCAGATTTATAGATAGAAGAAGAGTTTATCATCTCACAAGAAATGGAGAACATTATTAAATGTAAGATGGATAATTTTAAATACATTAAATTGAACAGCTTTTGTACAAATAAGACAAATACTGCTATTAGATTAGAAGGAAAGCAGAAAATTGATGGGAGGGGGGAGGAGATTTTATGGAGAGCCTCTCATTTAGAGGTCTTATATCTAAAATATATAGAGAAATTTGCTAAATTTATAAGAATAAAAGTCAGCCTCCAACTGACAAATATGCAAAAGATATGAACAATTTTCAGATGAAGAAATCAGTCATATATTGGTATATGAAAAAATGCTCTAAATCACTATTGAATAGAGAAATATAACCCAAAATAATTCTGAGATATCATGTCCCACTCATTAGAAAGTCTAAAATGACAAAAGGGTAAAATAATAAATGTTGGGTGCAATGTGGAAAAATGGGGAAATTAACACACTGTTGGTGCAGCTTTGAACTGATCCAACCATTTTGGGGAACAATTTGGCATTATACCCACAGAGTTATAAAACTGTGTATATTCTTAGACACGGCAATGCCATTGCTGGGTATGTTTCTCAAGGAAATCAGGGTAAAAAAGTAACCTATATGTTCCAAAATATTTATAGCAGCTCTCTTTGTGGTGGAAAAGATTTGGAAAGTGAAGGGATGCCCATCAGTTGGGGAATCGCTAAACATATTGTAGCATGTGATTGTGATAGAATACTACTCTGGCATAAGAAGTGATGAACAGACTGATCTAAAAATAAACTTTGGAAAGAACTAGCTGAGATAGTGAGCCATGAAATGAATAGAACCAGGAGAATATTAAACACAGTCACAGAATTAATGCTGAAAGAAAAAATTACCTATGAATATTACCTCGAGAAAATGACCAGAAATGTGAAACATGAAAGATTTAATTTATATGGACATGTTGGTCTTCCAGACAATACTTACTGTGATGTGGAGAGGGTGTGAAGGAACTGTGACACATGTACATGGTATTTATCATATAATAATAAGCTAAACATATGAGGGATTTGTGGTTTCATTTATGTTTAATCTTCCTTTTCTTTGTATATAGATGCTTATTTTACTTGGTTTTGTAAAATTTGGAATAAAAAAATCACCTTCATAAGTGTAAGATGAGAGGGGTGTGTTTATATAGCAGTGCATCTAAATAGGCTCTGATTTGGTTGTTGATTAGTAACTCAGTGTGTGTTAAACAGTGTGATGTAACAACTTATCCTCAAAATTAGTTCAGTCACTATTTCATGAAGAAAAGCCTAATTACTAAAATGAAAGAAGTGATACTACCACTGTGTGCTGCTCTAGTGATATGATATCTGGAAAATTATATTCCCTTCACTTTAGGAAAAAAATATTTATAAAATCTAGGAAATATCTACAGAAGTATTTAGGACATTTGGGTCTCCTTTTATGATTAATAGTTGTAAAAAACTTGAAACCTTTATCCTGGAGAAAAAAAAATTGTTGAAATGATCGGTATCTTTAGATAGCCAAAGAGATATCACACAAGAAAGAATGGACTTGTCCTTCATGGTCACAAAAGGAACTACTAAAAGCAATGAAAAGAAAAAATTACAAAAGGCAGATTGTGACTCAAGTTATGGTAAAAACCTATTAAGACCTTGATTCAACCTAAATTTGTCTGGATTCCTGTCAGAGGGGAAAGCAGCAGTAGGTTTCCCTTCAATGGGAATTTCAAATGAAAATTAATGTGTTGAGGAGGTAATTCCTCCATTAATTAGACTAGATGACCTCTGAACTCTTTCAAATGTGATTCTCTAATCATGAGAGCAAAGGATTAGTTAGTCACTTTAATGGAGATAGTTGAAGTTGTTATTTTGAACCTATTTTGATGAAAATGTGAGCCAATGGATGATTGTGAGGATAAAGCTAGAAAGCATTGCAATTTTCATGTTTTTAAAAGTTGTGATATGATGGAATCTTTGGCTTCAAAGATGATTTTAACACCACAATCAAAGGGAAATTCTCAGTGACTTTTGGTCATTTTATTCTGTAAGACTTTAATTTGCTTGACAGTAAAGAGTATATTTCATGTGAATTTTGCATTTCTCCTAGCAACAAGCATGGGCTTCTATATTCACTGGCATAGTTGGCGCATGACTTTATTTGGATCCTTCTCTTATGTTATAAATTGTAACAGGAAAAATAAAATAAAAATATAAAAGCAATGTGCCTTAGTGGGTAAAAAGGCAACTTTGGAGAAAGAAAGAGCTGGGTTAAAACTCTTTATGATTGTGACTGTGGACAAATTGTTTATTCTTTCAAGGTCTAAGGAAAGCCTTTAAGACTAAATTAGAGACAAGTTACTGAATTATATGGGTGGAGTTTACATCCTAAAGATTCCATATTATTAGACTAATAAAGTGTAGAGTAACAAGGATTTTGGACCAAGAACATAAATTTAGGGTACTTGAAGAGCACATTCAGAAGCACAGACACAACAACATTTATAACTGATTTTGTAAGAAAAATTCTTTAAAAAAATAGTAGTTGCCAGATGGTCTATATCCTCCCCCCATTGGCTACAATCGAGGTGAATTCCTTTCAATTCCAACCTTCCTCCAACTGCAAGAACCTTCACAACATTGTTCTCTATTCACAAGGGCTAGTTTCAGGGCTTAAGTAGTTAATCTAAAGGAATGTTTCCAGACAGTTGTCCTGAGTATTGGTCATGATACCACTCAAACCACAAGTCAAAGAAAAAATAAGCAAATAAATAAGCAAACGAACAGAGAAAGATAAATGAACAAGTGAACAAATACATAGATAGAGAGATAACGAACAGATAGTCATTAGCTATTTGTAGTGATAGACCTAAAGTAAAAAAGATGAGTTTATGCCATAAATCTTCTGCTTACTATCCCTCTTATCCTAGTCAAGTAATTTCATTTCTCTTGGATTTAGTTTCCGCCTCTATAAAAAGCCAGCTTTGGACTAGATGATCTCTAAGTTTCTTCCTGGCTGTGAAATGATCTTATGATCTTTGCCCATGATTTGATAAATATTGGCAATAATTTTTTTTAAATCTGAGATTTGAGGGCAGTTAAGGAACAACCATAGTACTCACATTCCATAGCCAGAGGAATTGATTCTGGACCTCTGAGAACATGCTGAAGGAAATAATATAACAAAAGCCAGAAGGCATTTCAACAGACATCATAGTGTGAAAACAACAGCTGGATGTGCCTGTTGCCACTTGAAAAAAATATATTTAACAGTGAATGAACAAAAGATGTTGGAAAGTTGGAGGTGAAGTCATCCTGTTACCAGGGTATGTTATGTCTGTGTCTCTCATTTGCATAGGTTCCTTCCCAGGGCATCTCAGAGAAGACAAAGGAGCACTCTATGATAGAATAAGCTGATAGGGTGCCAATGTTCATATGAGACCATGAAAGTAATGTCATGCACAAAGGCTTTTCTTTTGCAATATGAAGTAAACGGGTTAGAACGGAGAGAAGACATGTAAAAAAAAGTGAGGCATTTATGCTATACTCCTTGGAAGAATGAAATTTCTTCACATTCCTGGTCACTGATTCACTCTTTTACTTTGAATGAACTGTGAAGTAGAGCACTGTTTTTGAGAACTAGGTCTGTGGCTATCTGTACCACATTCTCAGTCACAAATCTGGTTTAATTAATTAAACTTAATAATTTAAAAATTATTTCTATGGGATGAAATTTTTGAATATTTTTATAATTCATAACAGAATTACAGAATCTTAGCATTAAATTGTGTTTCAGAGGTGTTAGAGACCCAATGCATATGACTTGTCTGTAATTTCCCTGAAAATGTTCTCCATTATTATTTGAAGACTTCTAGTAAAGAGGAATCTACAAAGTTCCAAGGAAGACTATTCCACTTGTGGATAACTTGAATTGTTTGGAACTATGCAGATAGCCTATTCTGTATATAATTTTCCTAAGAAAGGAGATTGGGTTTCTAGGCTGGAAATGATGTGTGTGTGTGTGTGTGTGTGTGTGTATGTGTGTGTGTGTGTGTGTGTGTGTGTGTGAAGTGATTACTTCATCTTATAGCTTGTGAGAGGGGAGAGAAAATTCAGGAATAATTTTATATGCACCCTATATTTGGAAAATTAGATATAGAGTTCAGAAGAAGGATAGGTAGCATTCCACCAACAAGAAAGCATTTCATCCGCCAATTATCTATGTTAGGAATGAAATTCTCAAGAATAAAATTCTGAAGATACATAACGGAAACAATTCAAAAGGAGAACTTTCTGGATTCATCTGAAGAAATCAATTTTGATGCACAGGAAATTCAGAAGAAGATGAAGAGGAGAAGATGCAGAAAAAGGGGAGGAAAAATGATGATCAAGATATTAATCCCAAGCATAAAAGTGAAGACAGTTAGTAGAAGATATGTTTTTTTAAAAAAATGCCAAGAGTAATAAAGCTCAGAATGAATTGAGGGCTTCTGAAGGATGTGAAAAGTTTATTTTAAAGCCATATTAAGAAAAGAGGAGGTTTAAAGAAGGGATGGGAACTCAACTTAGGATGAATTGGAATATATCAAAGCACAGAGATAAGGCAGAATTGCTCAGTTGTTATTTTACTTTTTGTTTTCTCTGCCAAAAGAATGACTGTTGCACTGGTAAAAACGACAGAATGAAAATGACAGGGTTTTGATGGCAAAGATAAGTAGGAAGATAGTAGATCAGCTAGCCACCCATAATGAATTCAAGTCACCTCCTCCAGATTAATTATATCCTTAAGTATTGAAAGAATAGGCAGGTGTGATTACACTGGTAATATTCAAAAGTTCATGGGAAATGCAATAGGTACCATACATTTTGAGCAGTTGTGTAAAAGCAGTGAATAGAGTGCTGTGTCTAGAGTCAGGAAGACTCATCTTCCTGAGTTCAAATCTGGTCTTAGAAACTTACCAACTGTATGACCCTGGGCAAGTCACTTAGTCCTGATTGTCTCAATTTCCCCATCTGTAAAATGATCTAGAGAAGGATATGGCAAGCCATTCTACTATCTTTTGCCAAGAAAACTCCAAATGAGGTCACAGAAAAGTGAGATGTGACTGAAAATGACTGAACAATACCACTATGGCATTTGGAAAAAAGCAAATATAATTCTGATTTTTTTGAAAAGTGTATATGTGGGGAATTGTGTGCAAATTATAAGTCAATGAGTTTGACTAAATGTAAAGAAAAATTCTAGAAAGAGATAATTGTTGAACAATTAAAAATGTAGTCATTGATTACAAGGAGTTGATGTGGATTCATCAGAAAAACTACGTCAGACTAAAACTATTTCCTCTTTTGGAAGAAAAAACTAATTGGTAAGGGAAATGTTATAGATAGAATTTATCAATAATGTGTAAAAAGATTCGATAATGTATCATTATTATAATATTTGTATTCATAATATTTTTAGAGACAATGGAGATATGTTGATTAGAAGATAATGCAATTAGGTGAATTTAGAACTGATTCAGTAGTCCTTAATGACTCAATGAGAATTTGTTATGAGGTCTCCAGGGGAATACCGAACAGTCTTGGAAAACATTTTTATCAATGTCAAATAAAGTAAAGGTTACATTTTCATTCAATTTTCATGTGACTAAACTAATTATCTTCATGTCTAAAATGAGGCCCCTTTCTACTTTCCCTTCCTCATGCTTTTGTAATGATTTCTTCTTGATACTTTTTACATATAACATCCCACCTCTCAACTCTAGGAATTTTCACTAGTCATCCTCCATTACTAGAATTTGCTTTTTCTGTACTTCTCATTTCCTACAAATATCAACTAAAACCTAACCTTCTGAAATAAGCCTTTCTTATATAATGTTAGCTATTTTCATCTGATATTACTTCCAATTATATAGAACTAATTTTAAGAAAGGCATTTGTATGTTGTCTTTGTATGTGGACTACTAAGGGGCAGAAGCTGGTTTTGGCTTTCTTTGTAATTGTAGAGCTTAGCAGAGTGCCTGGCATATACAGTAAGTACTTGTTGATTTAACTTGGCAAAGATGGTAGGCATGATTAGCACTCTGGATGATAAAGTCAAGATTCAAAAATATTTTGACAGGCTTAATCTAAGATAAAATACAAGAGACCAAAAAAACATACTCTAAAATATGAGATAGGGGAGTAATGGTTAGATGATTTTTTTTCTAAAAAGATCAGAAGGATTTACTAGACTACAAGGTAAATTAGCAGCATAAACATTCAGCAAAAAAAAGCTAACATTATTGTGGGTGCTACTGAGCAATAACGAAGGAATAGTCTGTCAATTCTCTCTTCTAGCCAGATGATATCGGAAGTATTGTCTTTAGTTCTGGGTGTCATAATTTAAAAAGAATATTTATGAATTAGCATTTAGAGGAGGCCTACCAGGCTGGTGAAGGATCTTTGGTACATGATATATCACTGATATAAACCTATGAGTCTATGATATGTAAACCTAGATTGAAGAAACTAGTGGTATTTAACCTAGAGGAGAGAAGATATGAAACATGTTTAAAAATATTTTAAAACTATGAGTTGGAAAAATATTTTTAAAAAGCAATGGGTTGATGTTGCAAAAAGTAAAATTTATTCTTCATGTCACAGAAAAAATCCTAACAATTAGAACTAAGTAAAAATGGAATAGTCACTCCAAGATGTGGTAGATTTTCTTTTCTTGGAGATCTTCAAATAGTTGTCATTTTTTATTTGATAAGTTATAGTGATAGTTCTTTTTTAATATGAGTTGGATAAGATGGTTGTTGAGGGCCTTTCCATTATTCAAACACTGTGATTTTAGAATTTAAATACATTTAATTTGACAAACATTGATTAAGTCAATAAAATCTGGAAGAGGAAAGGCACTTGCATTACTATGGTTGAGGTTAGTTGATGTCAGCTTGCCTTGGGTTCACATCCTTTTGATATTTATTGCCTGTATGACTATGCAAAATCACTTAATCTCTTAGTATTTCAAGGACTTCAATAAGATTCTAAGTTACAGAATATTCTGTAGAAATTAAATATCTGACTATCTATCTCTACAACCATTAAATGTGAAAGGGGTTGAAATCTATTTCTAGTTGTTAACTTTCATTTTTTTCTATTTCATTCTTCTGAGGTTAAGCAGCTGAACAAGTTTATTTTCTTTTCCACCTGGCAATCCACATATATTTGAAGATAGATAAAATATTCCCCCTCAGATTACTCTTCTCTAGTATCCCTCATTCCTTCCCCCATTGTTGTATTATATGGACTCAGGAGTCTTCAACATTCTGGTTCTCTTCTTATGTTCTAGATTTTTGTCAGGAAATTCAGCTCAATGGTCTATTTAAGACTGCTACAGTACATGTCCTTTTTCTTGCTGAAATTAGGCCATTTGCCCTTCTCCAGTTCTGTGACACACTTGCAATCCTTCAATCTTTCAGAGACTTTCAACAATTGGTCATTAGTCACTTTGGTTCTTTTGGTTCCCTATGTTTTGGTTCATCAAGAGTAGCCAGGGAGGTGGAGTCAAGATGGCCACTTAGAAGCAGCAAAAGTCGAGACCTCTGTGAAAACTCTTCTACACCAATCAAAAATGAAGTGCTTTGAGGGGGACTGAAAACCAAATCCAACAAGAGGACAAAGCTGGAGTACCCTCCTCCTTGATTCATCTTAAAAGGTATACAGAGAAGGTTGAATTCTCTTATTTAAGGAAAAGAAAGAAGAAAGGTACCAGATGCTGTCCCCCATCTACTCTGCTGAGAGTTGGGCTGTTGCTGGGATCTCTGGGTGAGAGCTCTAGCCCAGAGGGAGTGCCTTGTTACCACAGCTACTCAAGACTCAGGATTCTGACCACAGTTGGCAGGGGAGGCAGCTGGAGGAGAGGTGCAGAGAGGAGAGCAATCTGGTCACAGCCACCACACCTCCATCTTGCGCCTCTGACTCTGGAAGTTTTGGATTCAGGGCACATCCAGCTCTGTAGATCAGTTCAGTCAGGCTTAGTCCCATCTATCAATAGTGCAGATAAGAAGACTTCAGAAGGCAGGGAAGCTCAATCTCCAACAACCCTTCCCCACCTACTTCCTTGAGACTGAGATCCCAGGGCTAAGGCTTAGGTACGTTTGTACCACCATGGGAAGCTCAGGGCTCTGACCTGGCAGCTGTTTGGGACATAACTGTCAGGAAGAAGTAGAGAGGAGGGAGAAGGTAACTACCTTCAGCTTTCACACATTCACCTTCACCTTCAAATTCTGCTGGCAGTTGTGGAAGATCTGGTCTCAGGGCTCTCTAATACAACAGTCCAGTTCCATCAGCCTAAACTAATTAATTAGCAGAGAAGAGCAGAAGCCCCTTCAGGGAAGAATATCCCAAACCCACAGTTCCAGCAAATAAATAGAAGAGCAAGATTACAACCAATGTGGGAAGAAGTAAAAAAAAATATAAGTAAACAACAGAAAAAGAAAAAAAGAAATTGCAATCAACAACTTCTAACCAGGTAATGAACAGAAAACAAATGTAACAGAGGAGGACCAAGGAACACCAAGCAAAAACCTGGGAACTCCAGTGAATTTGGCACAGGCTTTGGAAGAACTTGAAACATAATTCAAAAAACAGTTAAGAATGGGAGGAGATACTTCCGGTTAAGATGGTGGCAGAGTAAGGAGCAGCTGCTCGATCTCTCCTAAACAAAGCATACAGGACTCCTCAAGGGGACATAAAAACGAATCCAGACGAACGAAGGAACACCACAACAGGGCACAGCATTGAAGGTACGCCGAATCGGGGCATTTCCACACTATAAAGGGATGAAACAGCTCTCACTAAAACGTGCGAAGAAGCCCCTCCAACACGCCCCATCCACGCACAGCTCCAAGGCCAACACACAAGAGTGAAAGCAGGATTGGAGCAACCAGTAAGTCACTGGCAGCTCCAGGGCTTGTACCTGAGAGCTGCAAGACGTAGGACCCCAAGTGGCTAAAGAAAGCCCACAGACTTTCCTGAGTGTCTGCACGGGTGAAGACATTGCCCTAGGCGAGGACAAAGATCTCGAGCAAACGGACTTTCCCAAGTGTCTGCATAATACTTAGTAAGGGCACCTGGACAGGCAAATCAAAAACCAATTGGAAATTAAACAATATGATTCTCCAAAACCAATTCGTCAAAGAAGAAATCATAGAAACAATCAGCAATTTCATTGAAGAGAATGACAATGATGAGACATCCTACCAAACTCTGTGGGATGCAGCCAAGGCAGTACTCAGGGGGAAATTTATATCCTTGAGTGCATATATTAACAAATTAAGGAGTGCAGAGATTAATGAATTGGGTATGCAACTCAAAAAATTAGAAAACGAGCAAATTAAAAACCCCCAGATGAAAACTAAATTAGAAATACTAAAAAATCAAAGGAGAAATTAATAAAATCGAAAGTAAAAGAACTATTGAATTAATAAATAAGACTAGAAGCTGATATTTTGAAAAAACAGATAAAATAGACAAAGTACTGGTCAATCTAATAAGAAAAAGGAAAGAAGAAAACCAAATTGACTATCAAAGATGAAAAGGCAGACCTCACCTCTATTGAAGGGGAAATTAAGGCAATCATTAAAACTATTTCACCCAACTATATGGCAACAAATATAACAATTTAGGAGATATGGATGAATATTTACAAAAATATAAATTGCCTAGATTAACAGCAGAAGAAATAGAATACCTAAATAATCCCATATCAGAAATAGAAATTGAACAAGCCATCAAAAAAATCCCTAAGAAAAAATCACCAGGGCCTGATGGATTCACAAGTGAATTCTATCAGACATTCAAAGAGCAACTAATCCCAATACTATACAAATTATTTGATATGATAAGCAAAGAAGGAGTCCTACCAAAATTCCTTTTATGACACAAATATGGTACTGATTCCAAAGCCAGGTAGGCCAAAAACAGAGAAAGAAAACTATAGACCAATCTCCCTAATGAACATAGATGCAAAAATCTTAAATAGAATATTAGCAAAGAGACTCCAGCAAGTAATTAAGAAGATCATCCACCATGATCAGGTGGGATTTATACCAGGAATGCAAGGATGGTTCAACATTAGGAAAACCATCCACATAATTGACCATATCAACAGGCTAACAAACAAAAATCACATGATTATCTCAATAGATGCTGAAAAAGCCTTTGACAAAATACAGTATCCATTCCCATTGAAAACATTGAAAAGTATAGGAATAGAAGGACCTTTCCTAAAAATAATAAACAGTATATACATAAAACCATCAACAAGCATTATATGCAATGGGGATAAATTAGAAGCCTTCCCAATAAGATCAGGAGTGAAACAAGGATGCCCATTATCACCTCTGTTATTCAACAGAGTAATAGAAACACTAGCAGTAGCAATTAGAGAAGAAAAAGAAATTAAAGGTATCAACGTAGGCAATGAGGAGACTAAACTATCACTCTTTGCAGATGATATGATGGTATACTTAAAAAATCCTAGAGAATCAACTAAGGACCTGGTAGAAATAATCAACAACTTTAGCAAAGTTGTAGGATACAAAATAAATGCACATAAATCATCAGCATTTCTATACATTTCTGACACAGTAGAGCAACAAGATGTAGAAAGAGAAACACCATTTAAATCACCCTAGACAATATAAAATACTTGGGAATCTATATACCAAAACAAACACAGCAATTATACGAAAACAACTACAAAACACTTTCCAAACAAATAAAACTGGATCTCAACAATTGGAAAGCCATTAATTTTTCATGGGTAGGACGAGCTAATATAATGAAAATGACCATTCTACCCAAATTAATTTATCTATTTAGCGCCATACCTATCAAACTACCAAAAAACTTCTTTACTGAATTAGGAAAAACTATAACAAACTTAATATGGAATAACAAAAGATCAAGAACATCAAGGGAAATAATGGGAAAAAATGCGAAGGAAGGGGGCCTAGCAGTACCAGATATTAAACTATACTATAAAGCAGCAGTCATCAAAACAATATGGTACTGGCTAAGAGACAGAAGGGAGGATCAGTGGAATAGACTTGGGGTTAATGACATCAGGAAGACAGTATATGATAAACACAAAGAGCCCAACTTTTGGGACGTGAATCCACTATTTGACAAAAACTGCTGGGAAATTTGGAAAACAATATGGGAAAGATTAGGTTTAGATCAACATGTCACACCCTACACCAAGATAAATTCAGAATGGGTGAATGACTTCATTATAAAGAGGGAAACTATAAATAAGTTAAGTGAACACAAAATAGTATACTTGTCAGATCTCTGGGAAAGGAAAGATTTTAAAACCAAGGAAGAGTTAGAGAAAATTACAAAATGTAAATTAGATGGTTTTGATTATATTAAGCTAAAAAGCTTTTGTACAAACAAAAACAATGTAGTCAAAATCAGAAGGGAATCAACAAATTGGGAAAAAGTCTTTATAACGAAAAACTCTGACAGGGGTCTAATTACTCAAATATACAAGGAGTTAAATCAATTGTAGAAAAAATCAAGCCATTCCCCAATTGATAAATGGGCAAGAGACATGAATAGGCAATTTTCAGGTAAAGAAATCAAAAGTATCAATAAGCACATGAGAAAGTGTTCTAAATCTCTAATAATTAGAGAAATGCAAATCAAAACAACTGTGAGGTACCACCTCACACGTAGCAGATTGGCTAAAATGAAAGAAGGGGAGAGTAATGAATGCTGGAGGAGATGTAACAAAATTGGGACATTAATGCATTGCTGGTGGAGTTGTGAACTGATCCCACCATTCTGGCTGGCAATTTGGAACTATGCTCAATGGGCTATAAAAGAATGCCTACCCTTTGATCCAGCCATACCATTGTTGGGTTTCTACCCCAAAGAGATCATAGATAAACAGACTTGTACAAAAATATTTATAGCTGTGCTTTTTGTGGTGGCAAAGAACTGGAAAAGGAGGGTATGTCCTTTAATTGGGGAATGGCTGAACAAATTGTGGTATATGCTGTTGATGGAATACTATTGTGCTAAAAGGAATAATAAACTGGAGGAGTTCCAGGTGAACTGGAAAGACCTCCAGGAACTGATGCAGAGTGAAAGGAGTAGAGCCAGAAGAACACTGTACACAGAGACTGATATACTATGGTAAATTTCAAAATCAATGGACTTCTGTACTAGCAGAAAGCAATGACACAGGACAGCTCTGAGGGATTTATGGTAAAGAACGCTACCCACATTCAGAGGAAGAACTACAGGAGAGGAAACATATAAGAAAAACAAATGCTTGAAACTTGGGCTGAGGAGGACATGATTGGGGATGTGGACTCGAAACTACCACACTGATGCAAATATCAACAATTTGGAAATAGGTCTTGAACAAGGACACATGTTAAAACCAATGGAAATGTGCCACGGCTATGGGTGGGGGGAGAGAGGGGGGTGAAGCGGATAGTAGGAGCTTGAATCATGTAACCATGTTAAAAATGAATATTAATAAATGATTAAAAAAAAGTAAACTGCATGAACACTAGATGACAAGGTCCAATTTTTTTCTTGTGAGAAAAAAAAGTTTTAGTTGACTAAAGGCTCACTAGTGTGTTGGGGCTGCTAAAATCTTAGGTTTCATTAAGAGAAATATTCTGATGCTTGTTCTGCCAACTTTTCCTCTTGTCAGGCCACCCCTGGAACATTACATTCATTTCTAGGTGCTATGATTCAAGAGAAACACTAGAAATTTAGAGGGTATCCAAAACATAGTGACCCACTTGGTGATGGTAGGCCATATAGGGAAAGACAGGAGGTGACATGTGCCAGATGATTTGTACCACTGCCATCACCTTGACTAACACTTTTCCTCAAACCTGATAGACACAGACCAAAACTGTAAGCCCAAGAACCCTAGGAAGAACAGTTTCCTCATCCTGCAGACTTCCACCATGCTTCCAGGCTGGATCTCAACCATCATCCAAGGGACCAATTCCTGCAAAGAAGAAACCTGTCATCCCCACCAACTGCCAACCAACTGTGACCAACAAGGCAGGCAAAGCCAGTCTATCTAAAGTAACAAGACACACTGAGGGAAATATTAGAGGTAGCATGTGCCAGACAAATCAAGCAACCTTTTACACCATCTCCCCTCAGGTCGAGAAGGAGACAGATCAGGACCCTGAGCACTGGCAGTAGCAACATCACCCAGAACACTAGCCTACTACAGCCCAGCCCCTGAAGCCATCATTCAGGAAAGCAACCTTTGTGGAGATGCAAACTGGCAACTGCTGCTGCAGGGGATGCAGCCCTCACCTTCTCAGCAACTGCAACTACTGATGGAGAAAAATAAAAATTAAAAAAAAAAAAGCTTGTCCTAAACCAGTCCTTGACTCTGTCAAATGGTTCAGCTTGAGAAATGGATATATGGTTTTTATCAGTGGAAATAACATTAAAGAAGATTCATTACCAAAAAACAAAAACACAAACAAAAAAAAGTGAATTCTATCAAACATTTAAAGAACAACTATTCCCAATACTATACAAACTATTTGACAAAATGGGCAAAGAAGGAGTTCTATCAAATACCTTTCATGACACAAATATGGTACTGATTCCAAAGCCAGGCAGACCAAAAACAGAGAAGGAAAGCTATAGACCAATCTCCTTAATGAACATAGATGCAAAAATCTTAAGTAGAATACTAGCAAAAAGACTTCAGCAAGTTATCACAAGGATTATTCACTATGCTCAGGTAGGATTTATACTAGGAATGCAATGATGGTTTAATATTAGAAAAACTGTCCACATAATTAACCATGTCAACAAACAAACCAGTAGATATCACAAGATAAACTCAATCATTGCAGAAAAAGCCTTTGACAAAATACAACATTCATTCCTATTGAAAACACTAGAATGTAGAGGAATAGAAGGGCCTTTCCTAAAAATAATAAACAATATATGTTTAAAATCATCAGCAATCATCATCTGAAATGGGAATAAAGTTGAAACCTTCCCAATAAGATCAGGCATGAAGCAAGGATGCTCATTATTATCTCTATTATTTAACATTGTACTAGAAACACTAGTAGTAACAAATAGAGAAGAAAAAGTAGTTGAAGGTATTAAAATAGGCAATGAGGAGACTAAACTATCACTCTTTGCAGATGATATGATGGTCCACTTAAAGAATCCTAGAGAATCAACTAAAAAGCTTGTGAAAATAATCAACAACTTTAGCAAAGTTGAAGGATACAAAATAAATGCACATAAATCATCAGCATTTCTATATATTTCCAACACAACTCAGCAGCAAGAGTTAAAAAGAGAAATTCCATTTAAAATTACCTTAGACAACAGTGCCATATCTATCAAACTACCAGGAAACTCTTTTATTGAATTGGAAAAAATATAACAATGTTCATTTGGAAGAACAAAAGATCAAGAATATCAAGGAAACTAATGAAAAAAAATGTGAAGGATGGATACCTAGTAGTACCACATCTTTATTTGTACAATAAAACAATGATCATCAAAACAATATAGTACTGGCTAAGAAATGGAAGAGGGGATCAATGGAATAAACTAGGGGGCAAATGACCTCAGCAAGGTAGTGTACAATAAGCCCAAAGGTCCCAGCTTTTGAGACAAGAACCATTCTTTGACAAAAATTGCTGGGAAAATTGGAAAACCATATGTCAGAAATTCAGTTTAGATCAACATCTCACACTCTATACCAAGATAAATTCAGAATGGGTAAAAGACAAATACAAAGAAGGAAATTATAAGTAAATTAGGTGAACATAGGATAGTTTATCTGCCAGATCCATGAGAATGGAAATAATTTAAGACCAAGCAAGAGATTGAGGACATTATAAATTGTAAAAGGAATAATTTTGATTACATTAAATTAAGATGTTTTTGTACAAACAAATCCAAAGCAACCAAAATTAGAAGTGAAGCAACAAATTGGGGAAAAATCTTTATAACAAAAAACAGCTGACAAACATCTAATTTCTCAAATTTATAAGGAGCTAAATCAATTGTATGAAAAAATCAAGCCATTCCCCAATTGACAAATGAGCAAGGGACATGAATAGGCAGTTTTCAGATCAAGAAATCAAAACTATTAAGAAGCACATGAAAGTGTTCTAAGTTTCTCACAATGAGAGAAATGCAAATTAAAACAACTCTGAGATATCATCTCATACCTAGCAGATTGGCTAATATGAGAGCAAAGGAAAGTAATAAATGTTGTAGTGAATGTGGCAAAATTGGGACATTAATGCATTGCTGGTAGAGTTGTGAATTGAACCAACCATTCTGGAAGGCAATTTGGAACTATGTCCAAAGGGCTTTAAAAGACTATCTACCTTTTGATCCAGCCATACCACTGCTAGGTTTGTACCCTGAAGAGATAATAGGGGAAAATAATTGTACAAATATTCATAGCCACACTCTTGGTGGTGGTAAAATGCTAGAAAATGAGAGGGTGTCCATCGTTTGGGGAATAGTTGAACAAATTGTGTTATCTGTTGGTGATGGAATACTATTGTCCTGAAAGGAACAATGAACTGAGCAATTCCATGTGAACTGGAAATAATTCCAGGAATTGATGCAGATCAAAAGGAGCAGAACTAAGAGAACATTATACACAGAAACTGATAAACTGTGACACAATCAAATGTAATGGATTTCTCTACTAGCAGCAATGCAAATGATCCAAGACATTTCTGAGGGACCTATGAGAAAGAATTTTTTCCACATCCAGAAAAAGAACTGTGGGTGTAGAAACACAGAAGAAAAACATATGATTGATCACATGGTTTGATGGGGATATGATTGGGGATGTCGACTAAATTATCACTCTATTGCAAATAGTAATAAAATGGAAATAGGTTTTGAACAATGATATATGTAAAACCCAGTGGAATTGCTTGTCATTCCCAGGAGGTGGGGAGAGAGGAGGGGAGGGAAAGAACATAAATCATGTAACCATGGAAAAATATTCTAAATTAATTAATTAAATAAAATTAAAAAAAATGTAAATAAATTTTAAAAATGAGTAGCAAGGTGTTTTTTTACTAAATGCCAACTTGGCTTGGATTTTAACTCCCTATTTGTCATTTATTCTATTCATTTCGAGTTTGAAGATTACAGGTTCATAGATTTAGAGCTGTAAGGAACTTTACAGATTGTCTAGTCAAATCCTTGCATTGTGCAGATGAGAAAAGAATTCCATAGAAGCAATGTGACCTGCCAAAAACTACATAGTTGTTTAATGACAGAGCTCATTCACACTAAAATATCAATGCATTTTCCACCATAAAACTTCATTAATCATTCTTTTAGGTAGAGAAATATGAAATATAATACAATTTTTTAAATTCTACCATTTCCTATTTTCTGTAACAATTATCCATTCCATCTAGAATAAAAATCCTTTCCCTTCCTTGATCTTCAAAATATTATTTAATTGCTTAAATGAATTCTGTTTCTTCACCTTAGCTTCCTTCTAAAGCACACATTCAGTTTGATGTTTAGTGCCCCTGACATTTTTCTTCTTTGATTATTATCCTTTAAGGGCCAGGACTATGGTTTATACTTTTTTTTTAATCTCTAGAACCTAATATAGTACCCCAGTATATGGACAGTACAACCAATGTGTTAGTGATACAATAAATAGAGAAGTGGGAAGAGGTATTTTTCCATTCTCTCTTTGTACAATTCTGCTGTGGAGCCACTATGAGCATGTTTTCAAGAGTTTTGTACTTGGCTCAGTGGCAAACATTAGATTATGGGATTTTGATAAGTGCTGGTTTATAGAGTGCACCAACATGGAAATAAACACATGTGGAAACTAGCATCTTGGTCCCTTCTGATTCATTAGCTCTGGCAAATCATAGGCATTCCCTCTCTGTCTTTGGATTTGATATTCCTCCACAAAAGTGCTTGCAAGGCTTTTGTGGGTGCTTTCAGAGGCCAACTTGTAATTTGGCCTCCAGGATGTAAGAATGTTAAAATAGATCCTTCCAGTAGCTGTCGACTTTACCACAGGTTCCCGACTTTGTGCTGAGGATTGGGAAAAGTCTCATGGAGGAGACAATAGGCTTACTACTGCTCTAGCAAGCCATCACAAACTTCTCTTGAGCAGAAACCACATTCCTATTTCACCACAAACATGAATCCTGGAAGAAGAAAGGCAATTATATAAAAGATGCTTTTTTGATGGCATGGCCTTACATGAACTCATTGAAACTTGCCTAGAAACCTTGATCCAGGTTAAACTCTGGAACTCATTCATCCCTTGAAGCTTGGGATTTGAATTAATTGGTGCCTTAGTGGTTTGGATGGGGGAATGCACATCCCAACAAGCTTTAAGGTCTTAGATTTGAGAGACAAGAGAGCACACTGTTAGTAATTATGAAAAATATAAAATTAATATCATTGTGGTTATTATGGAATAGAAAGCATGTTGACCTGTCTTTGTAAGAGTTTCCTCACCCTGGAGGTCCCCATGCTAATTAAATTAATGATCCAAATTTCATCTTCATTCTACAATAATGACAATAACGTTGATTTAAAATGTTTACATTATTAAAGAGACGGATTGGATCTGAATTGGTATAGTACAGTGATGGTGTACCTTTTAGAGACCTTAGAGACCAAGTGCCCAAACTGCAATCCTCATGCCACATGTGAGTCACCAGCCTTACCACAGATAGAGGAGGGCTGTTGGGCAAAGGGGTGGATTGAGTGAGAAATGTCCTCAGGTGCATGTGGAGAGGGGGAATGGAGCATCCCCCTCTGGCATGCTCCAGCAAGAGTGCCATAAGTTTTCCAACATGGGTACAGGGAATGAGGTGAGGAAGGTTTCTCTAAATTCAGGTGGTCACATTCTCTGCAACTTATAGGTTTAGAAAGTTGCTTATAGGATTGAGGCTCCATTATTTGCCTGGTTTCACATAGACATTATATGTCATTAATAAGGCATGAACTCAGGTCCTCCTGGCCTTTGAGGCCAGTTCTCTATCACTAAGAGATTCTATTTCCTCTTATAGTTATTATGCAGATTTAGTGCCACTCCTGCCCCAGGCAAGTTTGGGCTTTTTTTAGGTAGAATTATTGGCCTAATTGTTCAAGCTTTTTTTTTTTTAATTTTGAATGTTTCCTGAATTTTTAAATTATTGATTAATTTTTTACTATCTGAATTTAAAGTTGAATTTTATCCAAAATTAGATATTTTGAATTTATTTTTAAATTAAATTTTGCCCATATTCTTGACCATTTTAATACTGCTCTAAAATGTATGGAATCCCTATCTTTTGCTATATTTTTCTCTTTTCTTTTTGATTTTTGCTCTTCTGTTTGCCTGAAAAAATAGTGCATACATGCTTCTAATAAGAATATAGTTGGGGGACATCTTTATTTTGCCTGTATCTCATAAATGACCATGCATGAAAAGGTTTTTTTCTTTTTTTTCTGATTACAGAGTTCCTTTCCCCAAAGGAAGACCTTGTGTCCGTCTGTAGCTTCTGTCTCACTTCAGTTTATTATTATTTTTAGTTGTAACTGAAAGGAATTCGTGGAATTCCAGTAAAGGAAATAGTGAATACCTGAGAGGAAAATTATGCAGCTCTTTAGCAGCATCCCATTCAAAGGGGGAAAAAATCCTTTCAAGAAAAAAGCAGTGTCATTTACATAGTAAAAACAGTTTTCAGAGAAATAATATTAATTTCCCCATTACTATTAACAGCTAAGATTTCCCAAATGCTTTAAGTTTTACAAAACATTTCCTCACTCAAATCTGTGAAATAGACAGTGCAAATAACCCTTATTTTTATATAGAAGATGATTGCAGTTTAGAGAGACAAGCAATTTGCTTAGGGTAACAAAGCTATTAAGCAAATACTCTCAATTTTCAGCTCACTCACTCTCTGGCCATTTCAACCATCCTGGGCACACCCATGAATCCTTTGGTTCTGATAAGAAAGCACTTGCCCTTTCTTGTCAGATTCCAGACCTCCAATCTATTTTTTATCAGTCTCCTCACCATGCATTCTCAAAACTTCCTACTTTCAATCTCTACAAAATCCCACCCTCTTTTTATGGATTGTTTTCTTCCATTAGAACGTAAATTTCCTTCCTTCCTTCCTTCCTTCCTTCCTTCCTTCCTTCCTTCCTTCCTTCCTTCCTTCCTTCCTTCCCTCCGTCCTTCTCCCTCTTATTAGAAGAGTGGCATAGTAAAGAATCTATTCTGCACTATGTTAAAATAAGATTCATTTAAAATAAACTCCAGGTCATTCTGAATTTCAATGTCCCCCCCCCCCCNTTCCTTCCTTCCTTCCCTCCGTCCTTCTCCCTCTTATTAGAAGAGTGGCATAGTAAAGAATCTATTCTGCACTATGTTAAAATAAGATTCATTTAAAATAAACTCCAGGTCATTCTGAATTTCAATGTCCCCCCCCCCCCGTGTATTATGGGCTTCATAAAAATCAAAATGATAGGAAAACCCTCACCTAGTGAAGCTTATTAAATTTTTGTTTTTTAACCCTTACCTTCCATCTTAGAATCAATAGTATGTATTGTTTCCAAGGCAGAAGAGTGGTAAGGTCTAGGCAATGACGGTTAAGTGACTTGCCCAAGGTCACACAGCTAGAAATTTTCTGAGACAAGATTCTAACCTATGACCTACTACCTTTAAGCCTGGTTCTCAAACCACTGAGCAACCCAGCTGCTTCCTTATTAAAACTTTTTAAAGAGCTCAAATAGTTCTGCTGTATAGTGGGTGCAAAGGAGGATTATGAATTCTGAAAGCCTAATTTGGTCATAAACTAAATGATACCTCAGGGGCTAGGTAGATGTCTCTCAAAATTTCTTTTTTTTTTTTTAACTTTAAATTTTACTTTTTGGGAAACTTTTCCATGGTTACCTGATTCATGTTTTTACTTTCCCCTTCACCCCTTCACCCTCCCCCAATAGCCAATGCGCATTTCCACTGGTTTTACCATGAGTCATTAATCAAGACGTATTTCCATTTTATTGATACTTGCATTGATGTGATCATTTTGAGTCTACATCCCCAATCATGTCTGCATCAACTCATGTGTTCAAGCAGTTGTTTTTCTTCTATGTTTCCACTCCTGTAGTTTTTCCTCTGAATGTGGGTAGCATTCTTTTCCATAGATCCCTCAGAATTGTCCTGGGTCATTGCATTGCTGCTAGTACAGAAGTCTACTACATTCGATTTTACTACAGTGTATCAGACTCTGTGTACAATGTTCTTCTGGCTCTGCTCTTTTCACTCTGCATCAATTCCTGGAGGTCTTTCCAGTTCACATGGAATTCCTCCAGTTTATTATTCCTTTGAGCACAATAGTATTCCGTCGCCAACATATACCACAATTTGTCCAGCCATTCTCCTATTGAAGGGCATACACTCATTTTCCAGTTTTTTGCCACCACAAAAAGTGCGGCTATAAATATTTTTTTAACATTTATTAATATTCATTTTTAACATGGTTACATGATTCATGCTCCACCTTTCCCCTTCAACCCCCCCCCCCCACCCTTGGCCGATGCGCGTTTCCACTAGTTTTGTCATGTGTCCTTGAACAAGACCAATTTCCAAATTGTTGGTAGTTGCATTGGTGTGGTAGTTTCGAGTCTACACCCTCAGTCATGTCCACCCCGACCCATGCGTTCAAGCAGTTGTTTTTCTTATATGTTTCCTCTCCTGCAGTCCTTCCTCTGAATGTGGGTAGCGTCTTTACCATAAATCCCTCAGAATTGTCCTGGGTCATTGCATTGCTGCTGGTACAGAAGTCCATTACATTCAATTTTACCACAGTATATCAGTCT
>NC_058135.1:6263927-6305490 GCF_016433145.1 Gracilinanus agilis | reverse complement strand
TCGTATACCCGTCTGCACTGGTTCCCCACTTAGGCTTTAGTTCCTGGTTGTGTTTGCCTCCACCCACGCCTCTGCTCAGCCGGCACCCACGCCTCTGCTCAGCGGGCGCGCGCCCAGCGTCCACTCTCTGCTCCCGCGCGCTCAGATTTCGCGTGCGTTCTTGACTTAATGGGGTCCTAAGTCTTGCTGCTCTCAGGAACAGGTCCCGGAGCTGCCGATGACTCTATGGGTGCCCCAAACTTGCTCTATTTCTTTTTAGCTGGGTTCGGAGCTATAGGTGAGTGTGGAGGGGGTGGGGGTGGGGCGGTTGCTCAGCTCGCGATTGAGTGAGAGCCCTTTTTAGCCTGGAACTGTCTCGATTCCACGTACCTTCCACGCTGTGCCCTGTTGTGGGGTTCCTCCGTTCGTCTGGACTTGTTTTTATGTCCCCTTGAGGAGTTTTGTGTGTTTCGGTCAGGAGAGGTTAAGAGCTGCTTCTTACTCTGCCGCCATCTTAACCCGGAAGTCTATAAATATTTTTGTACAAGATTTTTTATCTATGATCTCTTTGGGGTACAAACCCAGCAATAGTATGGCTGAATCAAGGGGCAGGCAATCTTTTAGAGATCCTTGGACAGTTTCCAAATTGCCCTCCAGAATGGTTGGATTAGTTCAGAACTCCACCAGCAATGCATTATGTCCCAATTTTGCCACATCCCCTCCAACATTCATTACTCTCCCCTTCTATCATTTTAGCCAATCTGCTAGATGTGAGGTGGTACCTCAGATTTGTTTTGATTTGCATTTCTTTAATTATTAGAGATTTAGAACACTTTCTCATGTGCTTATTGTTAGTTTTTATTTCTTTATCTCAAAATTTGCCTATTCATGTCCCTTGCCCATTAATCAATTGGGGGTGGCTTGATTTTTCATACAATTGATTTAGCTCCTTTTATATTTGAGTAATTAGACCTCTGACAGAGTTTTTTGTTAAAAATATTTTTCCTAGTTTGTTGCTTCCCTTCTCATTTTGGTTGCATTGTTTTTGTTTGTACAAAAACTTTTTAACTTAATATAATCAAAATTATTTATTTTACATTTTGTAATTTTTTCTAACTCTTGCTTGGTTTTAAAATTTTCCCTTTCCCATAGATCTGACAAGTATACTATTCTGTGTTTACTTAATTTACTTATAATTTCCTTCTTTATATTCAAGTCATATACCCATTCTGAATTTATCTTGGTGTGAGATGTTGATCTAAACCTAATCTCTCCCATATTGTTTTCCAATTTTCCCAGCAGTTTTGTCAAATAGTGGATTTTTTCCCCAAAAGCTGGGCTCTTTGAGTTTATCATACACTGTCTTGCTGATGCCACTTACCCCAAGTCTATTCGACTGATTTTCCGTTCTGTCTCTTAGACAGTACCATATCATTTTAATGACCACTGTTTACTAGTATAGTTTAATATCTGGTACTGCTAGGCCACCTTACTTCATGTTTTTTTTTCATTATTTCCTTTGATATTCTTGATCCTTTGTTATTACAGAGGAACTTTGTTATAGTTTTTCCTAATTCAGTAAAAGTTTTTTGGTAGTTTCATAGGTATGGCACTAAATAGGTAAATTAATTTGGATAGAATGGTCATTTTTATTATGTTAGCTTATCCTACTCTTGAGCAATCGATGTTTTTCCAATTGTTTAGGTCTGGTTTTTTTTTAAACCCTTGTATTTCGGTGTATTGTCTCATAGGTGGAAGATTGGTAAGGGAAGGCAATGGGGGTCAAGTGACTTGCCCAGGGTCACACAGCTGGGAAGTGGCTGAGGCCGGGTTTGAACCTAGGACCTCCTGTCTCTAGGCCTGACTCTCACTCCACTGAGCTACCCAGCTGCCCCCTAGATCTGGTTTTAATTGTTTGGAAAGTGGTTTGTAGTTGTGTTTGTATAATTCCTGTTTGTTTTGGTAGATAGATTCCCAAGTATTTTATATTGTCTAGGGTGAATTTAAATAGTGTTTCTCTTTCTACCTCTTGCTGCTCTACTGTGTTGGAAATATATAGACATGCTGATGATTTATGTGCATTTATTTTGTATCCTGCAACTTTGCTAAAGTTGTTGATTATTTTTACTAGCTTTTTAGTTGATTCTATAGAATTTTTTAAGTAGACCATCATATCATCTGCAAAGAGTGATAGCTTAGTCTCCTCATTGCCTGTTTTGATACCTTCAATTTCTTTTTCTTCTCTAATTGCTACTGCTAGTGTTTCTAGTACAATGTTAAATAATAGAGGAGATAATGGGCATCCTTGTTTCATGCCTGATCTTATTGGGAAGGCTTCTAATTTATCCCCATTGCATAGGATGCTTGTTGATGGTTTTAGGTATATACTGTTTATTATTTTTAGGAAAGGTCCTTCTATTCCTATACTTTCTAGTGTTTTCAATAGGAATGGATGATTTAGGTTTAGATTTGTTTTTGATGATTTAGATTTCTTTGCAGATATGCTTGTGGTAGGAATTCTTCAGCTGTTAGATTTAACTTCAGATTCCTTTTTCTTACACAGCAGTTGATCATTTTACTTTCCCTGTCATTTTTTCCAGCTACTGGAGGAGAGTAGCCTATGTCTCCTTTTGAGTGCCTTTGTCTTTCCTTTTCAATGATCTGTGTAGGGTCTTTTGTCTTACTGGCAATATCATCCTCTATGGGATGTCATTCAGAGCACCCAATCAAGTTCATGTCTTTTACAATGTTGTATTGTTTCACCAATGATTATTCTAAGTGATTCTTTTGACCACTATCCACTGATTCAAGTAGTTGCATGCTTGGAATAGATCCATTAAGTGTTGTTCAAGATTGAACCTTATCATTTGATGTTTGCAATACTCTTCCTTTTGCAAAAGTATCATTAGAAATCAGTGTTAAGTCCTTCAAGTTTAAATTAAGATTTTGTATAAGTGCATTTGAATTCTGATTATTAATAGTTTCTGAATCATTGCTTTCTAACCCATAGATTTTGTTTCTCATCTCCTTAATATCATTTTCTATGTTCAATTCTTCTACAGTCTTTTCCCTACAAGTAAGTTTACCTACAGCAAGCCCAATATTCATTAATGTATTTTCCAGTTCCCATTGCCTTTCCACATTCATAGTCCTTTCCTTCAGCTTTAATTGTCAATACAGCTTTCTGGATTCATAAGTTCATTCTTGATCTCCCTTCTTGGGCCATGTATCTCTCCATCTTTGATAAACTTGGAGCACTATTGGAACTAGAGCAAGTGTGTTCACAACACCTCAATTCACTGTTATTGCTATGCTTATTGTTGCTATTGTTATTCCATTTTGAGTTATAATAAAAGTGTTCCTTCTATTGTTGATGTTGTTGTTGTTATTATTCCTGCCACTAAAGTTGATCTGGGACTTAAAGTGACACTGGTTCACTATGTGCCCAAACTATGACAAAGAAAGTACCTCTTCACAGTGTTGTTATTATATTGTCTAGATTGGTTTTGACTTCTTTGGTTATGCATTTGGAATGCCAAGTTCTTAATTTTTTCCAACTCCTCTTTTTTCTTCTTCTTTGAGTTGTTTTTTTTTTCGATCAGCTATGATTGTATCTCTGTCTTTGTCATTATTTCTTAAGATCTTGGGTTCTTTGTCTCCTGATTCATGTATATAAGAAGCAGTTTTCCTCAGTTTTCAACAGACTATGTCTCCCACCCCAGGCAGTGCAGATGAAAATAGGTTTGAATAGAGACTGCACTTCCATTAATGAACTGTCTGTTTATGTGCTGAATGTTATTCTCAAGATGCATATCATTGAAACCCAAAATCATCTCCTCAGCTTCCACTAACTTATCAAGGAAGGTACTCGATTGTTCATCTTCCCTTAGCCTCAGTTCCTCAAACTGTCCCCAGAAATCTGGGTGACATGCATGAATCTGCATCGGCCATATCCTCTCTACAGTGCCTTAAAAAAGCAATATTGGCATGGGAGGATAACTCTAGGTCTTCATACTGTTCTGGACAGGAGGCTAGATTTGGGTTGTTCCTTGTTTCAGTGATAAACTTTGCTTTTTCTCTTGGGGTGTAAAGCTCAGAGAGAAGAATTTCAATGTCCCAGAAACTGGGATCATAAAGTTTGATTGCACATCAGAATTCTTTTATTGATTTATGAGGGTCCACATAGAATTGTGGGAAACATTTCTTTAATATTTCTAGTTCTCCTCCAGCAAAAGGCTTATGCCCCTTCACATGTAGAACTCCTGAATCTGGTTGGACCACAGTTTGTTCACAAATTGGTAGATCAGTAACTGCTTTTTCTGCCCCCTGTGTCTTGTCTTGTTTGCACTGGTCATTGGTCTTGTGTAGATTTGTCCATTCTATAAGTTCTAGCTACACGATAATCTTTGCATCTAGATCTTTACCCTCTCTTATCTGTCAGTTGATTTCAACTAATTCCTTTATTTCTGTCTCAAAGTTTCAATTAGTTCTGTAGAATCATTACCCTTTCCAAATAAATGCCTGATCAATTTTCTAACATCCCAATATCCTTGGAGCAGTGATAATAAAATTGCCTTACGAGCTGGAATGAAAACTAAAACTTGGCCCACATTATCTTCAACCATTCATAAGTGTTATAAATTTTTAACAATTCCAACATGTATTGAGGAATTAATTCAACCCACAAGTTATAAGCTCCTTTCCACAAGCTGTGTAATAACAGGGTACTGCTGATTATGATAAAAGCAATCTTCCCCAAGGAGTACCCCATCTCTTTCTTTGATTTTTTTAAACAAAAATAGTTACCTAGCTATATAAGGTTCTAAGTCCTAAACTGGCTCTGCCAAAATGTAAGGATGATTTCTTGGCTGTAGATGGAAAGCAGCCACACAGGACCACCTTGCCGTGGATGGGCAGCCTATTGGGACAGTTGTTGCCAGTTCCCCCAGGAGGTTGGTCTGAAAAGATCCTTACAAAAGGGCTTAAATACTATGGATCCCTAATGGGAATCAAATCAAAAGTCTCTCAAACTGATGGATATGGAAAGAGATGAAGTTCTGCCAGTTGAGTGGATATTACAGGCTAACAGGTGTGATCCACAGATAACATTATATGTGAATATCTACAGGAATCCCTCTAATCACGATTCCCTCACTAAATGCCAGGCTTTGTTATGATGGAGGATCCTACTCAAGGATGTATGAAGTTAGAACTGATCAACTGTATAAACCAAGGCTTTGAAATAACAAAGGTAACTCCTTTAATTTATCTGGGAAAGGTATAAACAGAGAAAGTAAATGGTTTATTGGTTTGATGTGAGGAGAGATAAACTCTATCAACTAATCAAGATGAATTAGAGACAGGCATCCCCTTTCAGGGACAGGCCCTTCTCAGAGTTCTACTCTCTACCTAACTTCTGCCTTTAGTATCTAGGTAAATAAATTGAAGATAAGTTTGGCAGGATGATAACAGATATAGGTTGTAGATCTTCTGTAATGATTTGATGATATTAATCTTGATATCAGTTGAAGAATATATATATATATGCATATATATATATGTATATGTATATATATCAGAGAGATGGCTATTGAGGGAACTGGAGACACAGCTTAAATCAGCACAGTACAACAGGCAATGATATTCCTGGTATAGATCAGCAAGGATTCTATGGAGTGTCCTACCCTGACCTCCCTCTACCCTTGACCCAAACTCAGGACTGAGTTTGTTTGCCTGTGCCTCACTTCCTTTTATAGTGCTGTTATAATTGTCCTTCGACTGCCTTCTGGTTTCTTGCAGTCTTTGGAACCCCATCTTCTTGCCATTTGCAGAAAATGGTTACACACTCTTTTGTACTTCAAAAGATCAAAAAGCAAATGAGGTCAGGCTTATGTGATCTATTGTTGATGAATTTTTAGTAATCATTACATTCCTTTCCAAATACTTAAAAAACACCCCTTTAACAACATGTGCCTGAGAATTTTCCAATGTAACCAGGAGCAGTTGAGGATGGGGTGGGCTATGAATAGGATGAAGAAAAAAAATCCCTTCCCTAAAAGAGTTTCTATTCAATATGTGGGCTATTACAGGTTCATAAGTGAAGAAATACATAATCATACACAAAATACAGAAATGCATACATGTATGCATGAGTTTTCTTTTTCATCTTTTAGAATATGAAAGGAATACATTATCACCTCCTTCCAATTTTTCAATTAAATTTTATCATTCTAAATTTGCATTGGATCTTGTATTTGTAAATAGCCATTTTAAATGCTGAGAAGCTTTATCTTACCACCCATCTTCTCAGTAATCTTTACATTGATTCAATTTTCTTTCCAAGTTTTTTCTAAAACCATCCCCTTCACCATTTCTTAGCACAATAATATTCTGTCATAATAATATATCATAACTTGTTTGGCCATTTCCCAATAATGGGCCTTCCCTTACTTTCTAATTTTTTTGGAGTAGGAAAAAATCCACAAAAGAGCTGCAATCAATATTTTTTAACATATGGGTCATTTTCCTTTTGTTTTTTGATCATCTTAGGATATGGAATTATAAGTGGCATTATAGTATGATAGCTTGTTGAGCATAGTTCTAAATTGTTTCTTGAATGATTAGATTAGTTCACAGCTCATTAGTGGAGACATCCTGTTTCTCCTACACCATTTTCTGTCATGTTAGCTAATTTGATGGGTATAAGGTCATTCCTTGGAGTTGTTCTTATTTGCATTTCTCTAATTATCAGAGAGAACAGCTAGGTGACACAAAATAGAATGTCTGTCCTAGAATCAGGAAAATATCTTCCTGAATTCAAATCTGGCCTCAGATATTTACTAGCTGTGTGACCCTGGGCAAGTCATTAACCCTGTTTGCCACTGTAAAATGAGCAGGAGACAGGAATGGCAAACTATGCCAATGTCTTTGTCAAAAAAAATTCCAAGTGGGATCAGGAAGGGTCAGACATAACTAAAAGGACTAAACAAAAACAAAAACAACATAATTAGAGAATTAGAACTTTTTAATGTAACCATAAATTTGACTTCTTTTGGAAATTTCTTTTTCGTGTCCTTTGACTTTGTGGAGTGATTCCTCAAAGTTCTTTTAATTTGAATTTTTCTAGTTAATAATGATTTAGGAAATTTTAAATAAAACTATTTGTAGCTTTGTTTTTTTCCTTATGAAACCTGCCTGTTAATATCCTTCGATGACTTACCAACTGGGGTATGGCTCTTATTTTTATAAATTTGGCTCAGTTTTCTAAATGTTTGATAAGTGAGATCTCTATCAGAGAAGGTTGCTAATAAAAATTTCCACCAGTTTCCTGCTTTCCTTCTATTTTCAACAGCATTTTTGATTCAAAACTCTTTTTAATTTATGTAACCAAAATTATCCATTTTACCTTCCTTAATCTTTCATAACCTCTAGTTTGTTCCTAAATTATCCTCCTATTCTTAGGTCTTAAAGGTTTTTTTTTTCTGTTCTCTCCTAATTTGTTTATGATATCATCCTTCATGTACCAATTATATACCCACTTAGGAGTGATCTTGGCATATAATAAATTGTGAGTCTATGCCTAGTTTCCACCAGACTACTTTCCAGTTTTCCCAACAGTTTTCGATAAACACTGAATTCTCATCCCAATATCTGAGATTTCTGGGTTTATCAAGCCTTAGGTTACTATATTTTTGATGATGTTTGTAACAAGATGTAAGAATTCATTTTGTGATAATGAGATTAAATCTACCCTGCCCATATTTGGATTTAATCACCAAGGTTGTAAACATCTCCACTTAATTCACAATTTGGGGGGTCTATGACCCACATGTGCTAGAGTGAGTGACAAATAAAAATTTACTGACTGCCTCCTGAGCAATCCTAAGAAAAGTGTCTATTGTGATTGGACACATAAACTAAGAGGAAGGCACAGGAAGGGACACATAAGAAGCCCTTTGAAAAGAGAGCTCTGAGTTCAGCTGGGTTCTTCTGGTTCATGACTGGGATTTGGAGGAGCTCTGGAGCTGGGATCCTGAGAACTTGGTGAGACTGTTCTTAAATCTTTCCTTTGGAATTCCACGTTGTGAGTGTAAAGCCTGAATCTTCCTGAACTTCTCTTAAGGAGCTTCCCTTTCAAAGAGACTCTGTGACTGAAGCTTTTGCTTCATTTGCCTCTGGGGCCCTTCGGGCCTCTAGCCAGCCATCTGACTTTCTGGCCTTGGGCTTAAGGCTGAATCTCCCTTGGCTGAGGGTTAATTAGATCTGCCTGGGTTAAACTAGGGGATCAGAGTAAATTACCTAATGTGTTAGGTTACGTATCCTATCTTATCCTCTCTCTAATTTTCTTACTTTCTCTCTCTCTCTCTCTTTTCATTTGTCAATTTGACTTGAGAGGATACAGCAGAAAATGGGGCAGCAATCACATTTAATAAGTCATAGGGATAAAAAAGATGGGAAGGGATAGTAGTGGTAGACAGTAGTAGTATCAAGAAGAGGAATGTGATGCAAAGCAGCATGGAGATGTAGATGGGTGGGGAGAGGCAGAGAATAGCATTTACAAAATGATGGATTGGAATTGGGAGCACTTGGACATATGGACTTAATGGAGAGAGAAGAATGCCTGGGAAGAAGGAATTTGAAGTTTCATTTTGAAAGCATTTTTTGGGGGGAAAAGACCAACTTCTCTCTGTGCCACTTTGGAGTTGGTTTACTAACATATCCAAATCATTTCAAAGTTATCAGTAAAATTTTAGTTATTATGCCAAAGATGTTATGTTATGTTATCTTTTATGTTCTGTTGGCCTAGAGTTGTAGAGGTCCGGATTTTGTCTGTAATTTATTTTCCATAGGCCAAAAACTTTGGCAAGCAGCATCTAGGGCTGTGTTGATGAACCTATGGCACATGTGCTAGAGCATGCAGGAGGGTGCTGCTCCCTTACTGCTTTCCACGCTCACCTGAGGACATTTCTCACATCACCTACTCCTCTGCCCAGCTATCTTGCTGAGGTCATTTAACCCAAGTCTATTCTACTGATACTCCCTTCTCTCTCTTTAGCAGTACCATATTGTTTTGAAGGCCCCTTCTTTATAGTACAGTTTAAGATCTGCTACTGCTAGGCACCCCTCTTTAACATTTTCTTAATTATTTCCCTTTAAGTAGATCATCTGCAAAAAGTGATAGTTTGATCTCTTCTTTTTATTTTATTTTAATTTAATTATTCTCTTTTAATAACTTTGGTTCCTTCTCTTCTCTAATTGCTAATGCTAGTCTGTCTAGTACCATGTTAAATAATAGAGGTGATAATGGGCATCCTTGTTTCACTCCTGATCTGATTGGTGAGACTTCTATCTTATCCCTGTTGCAGATGATGCTTGATAATGGTTTTAAATATATACTCATTATTTTTAGGAAAGGTCTTTCTATTCCTATACTTTCTAGTGTTCTCAATAAGAATGAGTGTTGTATTTTGTTAAAGGCTTTTTCTGCATCCATTGAGATAATCATGTGATTTTTTGTTGATTTGCTTATTAATATGGTCAATTATATGGATGGTTTTCCTAATGTTGAACCATCCTTGCATTCCTGGTATAAATCCCACCTGATCATAATGAATAACCCTTGTTATCACGTGTTGGAGTCTTTTTGCTAGTATTCTATTTAAAATGTTTGCATCTATGATCATTAAGGAGATTGGTCTGCAGTTTTCTTTCTGTTTTTGATCTGACTGGCTTTGGGATCAGTACCATATTTGTGTCATAAAAGGAATTTGGTAGAACTCCTTCTTTGCTTATTTTGTCAAATAGTTTGTGTGGTATTGGAATTAGTTGCTCTTTAAATATTTGATAGAACAGACTCGTGAATCCATCTGGACCTGGAGATTTTTTCTTAGAGAGTTTTTGATGGCTTGTTCAATTTCTTTTTCTGATATGAGATTATTTAAGTATTCTATTTTTTCTTCTGTTAATATAGGCAATTTATATTTTTGTAAATAATCATCCATATCACCTAGACTGCCATATTTATTGCCATGTGATTGGGCAAAATAGCTCTTAATTATTGCCTTAATTTCCTCTTTATTAGAGGTGAGGTTGGAGAATAGCTAATTCTTGGTTGTAGACTCAATTTTCTTACCTTTCTGAATATCATATTCTAAGTGTGGAGGCAGCCAGATCCTGTGTTTTCCTAATTGGTGTTTCTTGATATCTGAATTGTCTGTTTCTATCTTCTTGTAATATTTTCTCCTGAGCTTCGAAGCTCTTGAATTTGGTAATTACATTCCTGGGGGGGTTGTCTTTTGAGGATTTATTGTAGAGGGTGATTTATGGATTCTTTCAATGTCTACTCTCTTGTTAAAGAACAGCAGGACTTTTTTGGGATAATTTCTTGTAGTATGATGTCAAGATTTCTGTTTATTTCTTGGTTTTGGGGTAGATTTTTCTCAGATTTTTCTCAGATTTTCTCCTCACGATTGGTTTTCCAGGTCTGTCACTTTCTCAGTGAGATATTTCATGTTTCCTTCTATTTTGTCATTCTTTTGACTTTGCTTTATTAATTCTTCTTGTTTATGATTTCATTAGCTTCCACTTGCCCAATTTTGGTTTTTAAAGACTGTTTTTCAGCTAAGATTTTTATATTTTCCTTTTTGGTTTGGTCTATCCTGCTTTTCATGGATTCCAGCAGGTCAATTCTGATCTTTGATTTGCTTATCATTTCATTTGATTTCTGGGCTTCTTTTTCTAAATGGGAGATTCTGTCTTTTAAACTGTTATTTTCTTTTTGAACTATTTCCCACTTTTCTTGACAAGTTTCTCCTATCTTTTTAAATTGGTTCTCAAATTCCAGTCTGATTTCTTGGAGAGCTTGTGACCAATTTCCATTTTGGGGGGAAAGTTTGGATATATTTGCTTGTTTGCTGTCCTCTGCTGTCTCCTCTGTAGTCTGTTGTTTCTCCAAGTAGAATTTATCCAGTGTCAAAGGCTTTTTCTTATTTTTTTTGGTAGTTATAGATTATAATTCTTGGGTGTTATTTGGCATTGCTTTGTTGTTTTTTTCTTCCCTTCCCAGCAAAAGTTTGAGTGAGGAAGGCAAGCTCTCTGTTTATTGAACTATGGAGCAGTTTTTGCCCTGAGGCTATTTTTGAGTCTCTGTAGCATCTTCTGTGTGCCTCCTGGGGTCCCACGTCTCACTGTTCTTAGGGGTAAGTTTGTGGTGTCCTCAGCCAGCCCCTGAGAACCAAGAGATTGCTCCACAGAAGTCTGAGTGAGGAGGGTAGACAAGTCTTTGTATTGCCCTCCAGAGAGGTTTTTGCCCTGAAGCTATTTTTCAAGTCTGTGGTAGTCTGCTGCCCCTCTCTGTTCTATCTCTGAGGCTAAGCTCCATGTTCCTCAGCCTCCTGGGTCCCCAAGTCTCAATGCTCTTAGGAGTAAGTCTATAGTGTCCTCAGCCAGCCCCCTGAGAACCTAGAGGTTGGCCAATGCTTTCTCTGACTCTTGCACCAAAGGTGTAGTGGGGGAGCGGAAAGGGAGTAATTTTTCCCCATTTTTACCGTGGATATGCCAAAAAGTCTGCTTACCTACAATGCTGTGTCCTACAGTGTAGCCCGTTCACTCATCTGATTTTGCTTTTGTCCTTTTGAGGTACTTTATATCGGTTGGTGGAGAGGAGAGGAAGAACCTTGCTTCTACTCTGCAGCCATCTTATTGCTGAAGTCCCAGTTCTAGTTTTTAAGGAATTAATTGATTCAATCTTTTTTGTACCTCTTTTCCTAATTTGTTAATTTTATTTTCAGAATTATCTTATATTGCTCTAATTTCTTTTTGTAATTTTCTTTCTATAGCTCCTATGTGGGGTTGAAAATCATTTTTATTACACCTTTTAATTTCTTTAGCTCTGCTAGGAATTCTTATTGGGTTTACATTAAATTTGTATTTTACTTTGAGGCTTTGCTTATATATTTTTTCCCAGTTGTTTTCTTCTAAGTTTGTGTTATAATTCTTCCTGTGGTCATTAGGAAACAAACACATAGATTCATTTTGAAATTAGTGTGAGATTTATTATTATAATTATGCTTTTAAAAAGCATAATACATGTAGTAAATATTAATTGTGTCATAAAATCTTCTGTTCCATTATATGTTTGGAAATATTCTTTCTTTTTATAAAATTTTGGTGCTTAAATTAAGAATGAATAAGAATTAAAAGGAGAGAAAATGATATGGGTATTATAGAGAATAGCCATCAGAACAAGAACAAGATGATACATCTAGAAGGAATTAATATACAGGGAGAGTTGACTGAAGTGGAAGGGGGGAAGACCTGAACAAGAAATATGGCAAGTCACCCTGCTGGTCTGTGTGTGTGTGTGTGTGTGTGTGTGTGTGTGTGTGTGTGTGTGTGTGCATGTGTGTGTGTGTGTGTGTGTGTGTGTGTGTGTGTGCATGTGTGTTGGCTCCTAGAGATCAGGATGTTTTATCCTGGAAAAAATACCGTGGAATAAGATCTATTCAGGAAAGAACCAATTTCCTATAACAGGAAGAAGATGGAAGGAGTAAGATGAAGAAGTCTAACATGAACTGCCCTTTATTAAAATTAAAACAAGAAGTCCTTAGCAAATAATATTAGGATTGGACAATGCCCATATTCTTTCTCAGTATGTTGCCTTTGAATATTTTTTCCAGTGTCAGTCTCAGGACTAGTTTTCAGGAACTTCCTTTCTTTTCCTCTGTGGAGAATAAATAAGAAATAATAGAGATTTCAACAGAGAATGGAAGCTTCAAATAGCTGTGTAATGACTGTCTTTTGCTATATTGCTGCACTCCATCTATCAGCAGTATCCCTTCATGTCTTGACAAGTGGCAACTCACCCAGATGTTTGAAATTTGAAAGGAAACCATGATGAATTTTTAGATCTCCAGAGTTCTAAAGATGGGACTCCTGAATTTTGAATACATACATCTTCCAGAAATTGAAATAGATTAAGCTGATTCTTATTTTGAAGAGGAGAGGAAGGAGTGCTATTGTTAATGCTCTTATCTCTTGGCAGGCCAAGTTTAAAAACTAGGCAAACCATAAAAAAATAAATAACACTCAAACATTAGTGGCAGAGTAAACTTTCTCCAAATTGTATTACTTAAAGTAGGCATTTTGTTTTAATTTGTGGAAATATAGAAACGCATGCATAGAAAGTAGAAAGAAAATTTAAGAACAACATATTGAGATGGGCCTAGCTTAGAAGCATACAAATGGGGTAATTTCTACTAATTGTATTATAGTAGGGAAAGTCCCAGTTTATAGTGATCTAATCCATACATGTAGAAGAAGAGGATATAGGGGTCAGCTATGTTGTGAAGTAGATAGAGTGCGGGGATTGGAGTCAGGAAGACTCATTTCCCCAAATTTAGATCTGGTCTCACACATTTCTTAGCTGTGTGAGCCTGGCAATTCATTTAACCCTATTTGCCTCAGTTTCCACATATGTAAAATGAGCTGGAGAAGGAAGTGTTAAATCCATCTAGTATATTTGTTAAGAAAAGCAAAAACACGGGCAGCTGGGTAGCTCAGTGGAGGGAGAGTCAGGCCTAGAGACAAGAGGTCCTAGGTTCAAACCCGGCCTCAGCCACTTCCCAGCTGTGTGACCCTGGGCAAGTCACTTGACCCCCATTGCCCACCCTTACCACTCTTCCACCTATGAGACAATACACCAAAGTACAAGGGTTTAAAAAAAAAAAGAAAAGAAAAGCAAAAACAAATGAGATAATGAAGGGTTGAAAGTAAGACAGGATTTTTTACATTCCTATCTTCTGTCTTAGAGTCAATACTTGTTATTGGTTTCAAGGCAGAAGAACAGTAAAGGCTAGACAATTGGGGTTAAATAACTTGCTCAGGTTCACACAGCGAGGAAGTGTATGAGGCTATGTTTTGAACTCAGGATCTCCAATTTCCAGACCTGGCTCTCTCTCTGCTAAGCCACCTAGCTACTCCCTATTATATATATATTTATATAAAGATCTCTAAGATTGTTTATAATTTCATTAGCATAAGAAGTGTTCAGTGTTAGAATTCTCTACACAAATTCAGATAACATCGTTCGTGATTTTGTAAATGAGTCCTAGAAAATAGCTTCTGTGATACATATTAGTTGTATGACTCTGGGAAAGTTACTTTACCTCCCTCAGCTCAGTTTCCTCATTTATAAAATAGGGATAAGTATAGCGTCTACTTCCTAGGATTTTCGTGAGGATCAAACTATATATATATATGTATATATATACATATATATATTGTGACTTTGAAGACTGTAATATGATATATAAATATTACTCATTAGTTCATAGTCTAAAACATCTTAAAACTAAATTCCCTTCACAACATATTAATTATCATTATGGTTAGCATTTATATAATGCTTTAAGGGTTGTAAAGTACTTTACATATGTTTTCTTATATGAAACTCATGACAATCCTGTGAGGTAGAACTATGGTTATCATAAATTTGAAATAAAGAAGGCTTAGAGAGGTCAAGTTAGTTGCCCAAGGCAACATAGTGAATGACTATCTGAAGTAGGATTTGAAATTGGGTCTTCCTGACTCAAGTCCTACAATCTACACATTGTGTCATCTTACTACATCAATACTATTCTTTGTCATAGAGCCTCACTTTTAAAATTTTCATCTGCTGTAGAACTCATTATCCCCAAAGAACCCTATTCATTTCATTGCAGTAGCCAAAAAGAAATGTGAGATATGTACAAATTTAAAGATGTCTCCATCTCAAATGTTCATATGTGACCAAACTGTGGTAGAGCCTTCCAAACTCTTATTATTCTGATAAGCTATAGTCAAACACACTTAACATTGATCCCAATGTAGAGATTTCATTTTGAGTCTTTGAACGTGAAGGACAACAACCAATAAAAAGATAAAATTATTAAAAAGAAAGATAGTTCCTGCCCTCCAGGAGCTTGCAGTTAAAAAGCAGAAACAACCCACAAAAGGAGATAAGAAACCAAGGCTGAGGTATGAGGGACATCAGTGATGGGGCAGTTTATTTCATGTAGTTGAAACCAGGCAGAGCAGCAGGTACAGAATGCAGTGAACCTTTTGGTATACCAAGATTTTTTATTGCCACAAGGATTCATACATGAATGAAAACAACTGAACAGGCATATTTTTCATATTGTGTACTTTATATCATTGGGAATATGAACAAAGGATTTTATTTTTTTCCCTAAAAATGACATGTTATTAAATTTTGGCCAACATCCTAGCCCACCAAGATTTTTTTTTAGAGCCCACTTTTTTCATCTAATATGTTAACCTTTGTCTCTCCTGACTACATTCTCTTATGTCTGTGAGCAGGAATACTTCTCCAGTAATTAGGAAGACAACAAGACTTGGGACAATTTTTTATTAAGGTTACCAAATGCATAGTCTCTCTGGTACCAGAAAAATACTTGGTGAGTAGATTGACAAATACCAGGGTGAGGAAAAAAAGGACTGGCTGTCACTTCATTTTATATATAGCTATGTAAAGTCAAAGTAGTTCTTTAAAAAAATTCTGGGAGTAAGTCAGATAGCCATGGTGACAAATGATTCCAATTTGTTAGCAGTCTGACTTTTGTGGCCAATGGGTCCTCCTCTGTAAAATGAGATTGGAAACTGATAAAGACCATCACGAACCTAGTAAGATCACAGTCAATATATCAAAGGAAGTTTGAAGATATCTTAAAGCATCTTTAAAGCAAATATAGAAAATTGAAGGGGACACAAAAAAGATTTAGCCACTAAGGACATTAGGAAGGCCTGAAATGTTCCTTTCAACAGGGCAGCAGGAATGGTCTGTCCTCATGAGAAACATGCTTCATTTTCCAAAAGAAGTAGGATAGAAATAGCAATCCTGCATAGTACATCTTGTACGACCCAGCACATGTGCAAACTGGCAGGATTGATGCTGACAGAAGGGTGTTGTTTTGGCTGGGTCTAGCCAATGTGTTCCTGGCAGAAGAACTTGGGGAAGAAATCATTGATAAACTAAATAGCTAATATATCAACAGGCAGCTCTGAGCTGTTTCTGCTTCTTGATTTATCAGAGTGGACTGGGAGCAGGGGCAGGAAAGGCTGAGTTCTGGTTGTTTACAGCTGGCTCAAAATGATATAGCCTGACCAAACAAAGAGGGTTCTTGGAATGCCATGTTTGAAAAGTTCTCAATGAGAATTCCAGAGCAGCTGAGATGTTAAACAGATGTATCATCTCTCAGTCTTAAGCAGAGGGAAGAGAGATCCTTTTCTCATTGCATACATGTAGAAACACTAATTTTATACAAATCAATATGTAATATTGATCTCAAAGAAAATGAAGCTTTCCTTTGTTCCTAAAGAAAATACCCCATCCGCATTCCCCATATAGCCATGAGCTGTGATTTGCTTTCTTTTAGGTAGTAGGATAATATTTCTTGCCACAGGAATCAATAGAACCTTCATTTTAATCTATAGTTCTAGAATTAGAAAAGAACTTAATGATTATCAGTTCTTTTTGCAAATGAAAAAAACTGAGGGCCATTGAGTTTAGAAGGAACTTAAGTACCAACCAAGTCCAAACTCATCATTTTATTATATTTGAAGAAACTGAGATCCAAAAAGTTAAAGTGACTTGCCCACAGTAATACAAATAAGAAGTGACAGAGCTGGATTTAGAAAGTTCCCACTTGACAATGACTCAGATTTCTCATGGAAATCCAGAATTTTATTGCCAGAAATACAAGTTTCTAATATGATGAACTAAAACTATAAGATACGATCAAGAAAAGTGTGAGTCAGAGATTATCGAGATCAGTGTAGGGGAAAGACAAGCAGATATAGTTCAGGCTACCAGGTTATTTAGATACCTGAAGAACATGGGTTTTCAAATTGAACATGGAACCCAAGCCAATCTATCATATTTTCTAGTAGGCCCCCTTGCCTGCACCTTCTCTTTCATAAGTGTCAAGTGGATAACTCCAATTGCAGTCTGGAACTTTAGTCTTAGTGAATCTGGGGATCTTTGGATGGAATTCAAGGGAGAGCCCAAGGTCACATAGTCACTAAATGTTTGAGGTAGGAACTTGAATTAGGACCTTCTAAAAATAATATGAGGCATGTGGTCTTTGTGTTTATATCATGATGAACAAACATTTGGGATGTCTCACTTATCCTGATTTAAATGATAATAATCCATTTTGATAATCTCAAGTTTTGTAAAACACTTTGCTCACAGCACATATATGAAGCAGATAGTGCCGCAGTTCTTCTCATTTAACAGATATGAATTTGAGGTTCTGAGAAATTCATTGATTTGAACAGGATCCCATTGCAAGCAAGTGGGAGAACAAGGATTTGAACAGAATTCACTTGATTATACATCCAGGACATTTTCAATTCAGTGCTACAATGTAATTTGATGGTAGAATTTCACTTGCCAAAAAACGTCCCTCAATAGGGAATGAAATAACAACAAAATGCCATGACTCACTTCTCTGAGATTCATTTCTTCCTCTGCAAAATGAGAGGATTGAAATAAATTAACTATGAAGTCCCTTCTGCCAAAAAGTAATATAGTCATATTTGAATCTATGTTGGAGTTTGACATAGTAATTAAGTATTCCAGATTTTAAAAAAAAGATAGAGATCTCTGACACAAATATATCTATAATAGATGAGTTAAGGCTTTCTTTGTTTTTAAATATTTATTAATATTTATTTTTTAGAAACGTTAACATGGTTACATAATTCATGCTCTTACTTTTCCCTTCACCCCCCAAGGTCCCCCTCACCCCATGGCTGATGCATATTTCCACTGGTTTTAACATGTGCCATTGATCATGACCTATTTCCAAATTGTTGATATTTACATTGGTGTGGTAGTTTCAAATCATCCCCAATCAGGTACACCTCAACCCATGTGTTCAAGTAGTTGTTTTTCTTCTGTTTCCACTCCTGTAGTTATTCCCCTGAATGTGGGTAGCGTTCTTTTCCTTAAATCCCTCAGAATTGTCCTGGGTCATTGCATTGCTGCTAGTACAGAAGTCCATTACATTCTATTTTACCACAGTCTATTGGTCTCTGTGTACAATGTTCTTCTGGCTCTGCTCCTTTCACTCTGCATCAATTCCTGGAGGTCTTTCCAGTTCACATGGAATTCCTCCAGTTTATTATTCCTTTGAGCACAATAGTATTCCACCACCAGCATATACCACAATTTGTTCAGACATTCCTCAATTGAAGGGCATACCCACATTTTCCAGTTTTCTGCCATCACAAAAAATACAGCTATAAATATTTTTGTACAAAGCTGTTTATCTATGACCTCTTTGGGGTACAAACCCAACAATGGTATGGTTGGATCAAAGGGTAGGCATTCTCTTATAGCCCTTTGAGCATAGTTCCAAATTGCCAGCCAGAATGGTTGGATCAGTTCACAACTCCACCAGCAATGCATTAATGTCCGAGTTTTGCCACATCACCTCCAGCACTCATTACTCTCCCCTTCTTTCATTTTAGCCAATCTTCTAGGTATGAGGTGATACCTCAGAGTTGTTTTGATTTGCATTTTGTAGAGATTTAGAACACTTTCTCATGTGCTTATGGATACTTTTAATTTCTTTATCTGAAAATTGCCTAACCATATTTCTTACCCATTTATGAATTGGGAAATGGCTTGATATTTTATACAATTGATTTAACTCCTTGTATATTTGAGTAATTAGACCTCTGTCAGAATTTTTTGTTATAAAGATTTTTTCCCCAATTTGTTATTTCCCTTTTTGGTTGCATTGTTTTTGTTTGTACAAAAGCTTTTTAGTTTGATATAATCAAAATCACTTATTTTACATTTTGTAATTTTCTCTAACTCTTGCTTGTTTGTTTTTTTTTTTAATTTTAAACCCTTAACTTCTGTGTATTGACTTATAGTCTTGCTTGTTTTTAAAATCTTTCCTTTCACAGAGATCTGACAAGTTAACTATTCTATGTTCACTTAACTTATTTATAGTTTCCCTCTTTATATTCAAGTCATTCACCCATTCTAAATTTATCTTGGTGAGATGTTGATCTAAACTTAATCTCTCCCATATTGTTTTCCAAATTTCCCAGCAGTTTTGGTCAAATACTGGATTTTTGTCCCAAAGCTTGGGCTCTTTGGGTTTATCAGACACTGATTTGCTGATGTCCCTTACCCCAAGTCTATTCCACTGATCTTCCCTTCAGTCTCTTAGCCAGTACCATACTATTTTGATGACTGCTACTTTATAGTACAGTTTAATATCTGGTACTATTAGGCCCCCTTCCTTCACATTGTTTTTCATTATTTTCCTAGATATTCTTGATCCTTTGTTATTCCAGAGGAACTTTGTTATAGTTTTTCCTAATTCAGTAAAAAAAAGTTTTTTTGGTAGTTTGATAGGTATGGCACTAATTAAGTAAATTAATTTGGGTAGAATGGTCATTTTTATTATGTTAGTTCTTCCCACCCATGAGCAATCAATATTTTTACAATTGTTTAGATCTGGTTTTAATTATTTGGAAAGTGTTTTGTAGTTGTTTATGTATAATTCCTGAGTTTGTTTTGGTACATAGATTCCTAATTATTTTATATTGTCTAGGGTGATTTTAAATGGTGTTTCTATTTCTACCTCTTACTGCTGTGATGTGTTGGAAATATGCAGAAATGCTGGTGATTTATGTGCATTTATTTTGTATCCTGCAACTTTGCTAAAGTTGTTGATTATTTCTACCAGCTTCTTAGTTGATTCTCTAGGATTTTTAAATATACCATCATATCATCTGCAAAGAGTGATAGCTTAGTCTCCTCATTGCCTATTTTGATACCTTCAATTTCTTTTTCTTTTCTAATTGCCACTGCCAGTGTTTCTAGTACAATGTTAAATAATAGAGGAGATAATGGGCATCCTTGTTTCACTCCTGATCTTATTGGAAAGACTTCTAATTTAACCCCATTGCATATGATGCTTATTGATGGTTTTAGGTACATTCTGTTCATTATTTTTAGGAAAAGACTTTCTATTCCTATACTTTCCAGTGTTTTCAATAGGAATGGGTGCTGTATTTTATCAAAGGCTTTTTCAGCATCTATTGAGATAATCATGTGATTTTTGTTTGTTAGATTGTTGATATGGTCAATTATGTGGATGGTTTTCCTAATGTTGAACCATCCTTGCATTCCTGGTATAAATCCCACCTGATCATAGTGAATGATCCTCTTGATCACTTGCTAGAGTCACTTTGCTAATATTCTATTTAAAACTTTTGCATCTATGTTCATTAGGGAGATTGGTCTGTAGTTTTCTTTCTCAGTTTTTGATCTACCTGGCTTTGGAATCAGTACCATATTTGTGTCATAAAAGGAATTTGGTAGGGCTCCTTCTTTGCTTATTATATCAAATAATTTGTATAGTATTGGGATTAGTTGCTCTTTAAATGTCTGATAGAATTCACTTTTGAATCCATCAGGCCCCGGCGATTTTTTCTTAGGGAGTACTTCGATGGCTTCTTCAATTTCTTTTTCTGATATGGGACTATTTAGGTATTCTATTTCTTCTGCTGTTAATCTAGGCAATTTGTATTTTTGTAAATATTCATCCATATCTCTTAGATTGCTCTATTTTTTGCTATATAATTGGGCAAAATAGTTTTTAATGACTGCCTTAATTTCCCCTTCATTAGAGGTGAGGTCTCCCTTTTCATTTTTGATACTGTCAATTTGATTTTCTATTTTCCTTTTCTTTTATTAGACTGACCAGAACTTTGTTTATTCTATCTGTTTTTTTAAAAATACCAGCTTCTAGTCTTATTTATTAATTCAATAGTTATTTTACTTTCTATTTTATTAATTTCTCCCTTGATTTTTAGTATTCCTAATTTAGTTTTCATCTGCAGATTTTAATTTGCTCTCTTTCTAATTTTGTAAGTTTCATGCCCAATTCATTAATCTCTGCCCTCCCTAATTTCTTAATATATGCACTCAAGGATATAAATTTCCACCTGAGTACTGCCTTGGTCGCATCCCACAGAGTTTGGTAGGATGTCTCATCATTGTCATTCTCTTGAATGAAATTGTTGATTGTTTCTGTGATTTCTTCTTTGACTAGCTGGCTTTGGAGAATCATATTATTTAATTACCAATTTGTTTTTTATTTGCCTGTGCAGGTGCCCTTACTAATTTTTATTTTCATTGCATTATGATTTGAGAAGGTTACATTTATTATTTCTGCTTTTTTGCATTTGTTTGCAATGTTTCTACGCCCTATTACATGCTCAATCTTTGTGAATGAACCATGTGCAGCTGAAAAGAAGGTGTTTCCCTTTTTGTCCCTATTTTTTTTCTCCACATATCTATTAAATCCAATTTTTCTAGGCTTGAATTGTTAGCCCCACCCCCTTTCGGCTTTGTCTTCACACTCAGGGTCTCCCTGCGCTTTCTAAGCTCCCGGGGGCTCTAGTCTCCTTGTCCTCGGGGTCAGGCCTCCTGGTAGACCCCTGTTTACCCCTCCGCCCGAGGCTCCTCCAGCAGTCTCAGGGGCTGCTTCCACAGCCGTGCTCCCATCTGCTCCAGGTCCTCACTCGAGGTCCAAGCCTAGGCTGGAGATCTTTATTCAAGCTTAGGGCACTGCCTTCACCCGCACAGATGCTAGGGAAAGTCTCTGTGTTAGAGATATTTATTCTCACTTACACACTGTCTTCACCCACGCAGAAGCTAGGGAAAGTCAGTGGGCTGGAGATCTTTAATCACACCTGGGGCGATGCCTTCACCAGGGCAGATGCTCAGGGAAAGTCCCTGTGTTAGAGATCTTTGTCCCGGCCTGAGGCAGTGCCTTCACCCACGCAGATGCTTGGGAAAGTCCGTACCCGCACCCCAGCCACTTGGGGTCCCTCCTCTTGCAGCACACAGGTATAAGCCCTGGGGCTGCTAGTGATTTACTGGCTGTCCCAGTCCTGTTTTCACTCTTGTGCATTGGCCTTGGCATTGTGCGAGGTGTGTGGTGTGGGAGTTGGGGAGGGGCTTCTTCCTCTCGTGTTTTTAGTGAGAGATGTTTCACCCCTTTATAGCGTGGAAATGCCCCGATTCTGCGTACCTTCAATGCTGCGCACTGTTGTGGGGTTCCTTCGTTCATCTGGGCTCATTTTTATTTCCCCTTGAGGAGTCCTGTATGCTTCGGTCAGGTGAGATTGAGCAGCTGCTCCTTACTCTGCCGCCATCTTAAATGGAAGTCTCAGAATCACTCTCAGCTCACATTTTAGTGAGAGCTGTTTCACCCTCTTATAGAATGGAAATACCCTGATTCCATGTACCTTCAATGCTGCGCCCTGTTGTGGGGTCCCTTTGTTTGTCTGGATTTGCTTTTATGCCTTTTTGAGGAGTCCTATATGTGTGGGTTAGGAGAGGTTAAGTGAGTTGCTTCTACTCTGCCGCCATCTTAACCTGGAAGTCCTTTCTTTTCACTAATGGAAAAATATTAATTTCTCATGGGTTGGTTGAACCAATATAATAAAGATATCAATCCTACCTAAATTAAATTACCTAATTGGTGCCAATTATGTACCAAACAACTAATAATGTACCAAAATTATTTTTATAGAGATAGAAAAATAATAACAAAATTCATCTGCAAGAACAGAAGTTCAAGAATTTCCAGATAATTAATAAAAAAAATGTGAGAGATTGTGGATTTGTTGTAATGGTCTCAAACTGTATTATAAAGTGGTAATAATCAGAACCAGTTGGTACTTGATTAGTAATAAAGTGGTGGATCAAGAGAATAGATTAGGTACAAGACACATAGAAGTAAAAGACCATAATAATCTAGTGTTAGATAAATCCAAAAATCCAAGCTTTTTGGACAAGAACTCACTTATTGACAAAAAATTGCTGGGAAAACTAGAAAACAGTATGGCAGAAACTAGGTATTAATCAACATCTCATACCACATACCAATATCAGTTGAAAATGGATATGTAATTTATTTATAAGGGATGATTTTATGAGCAAATTAAAGAAGCATGTTATAATTTCCGTTCCAGATTCATGGAAAGGGGAAGAATTTATGATAAAAAGAGAGAATATTACAAAATGGAAAAAATAGATCATTTTGATTATATTAAAAAGGTTTTGCACAAACAAAACTAATGCAACCAATGTTAGAAGGGAAGCAGAAAACTGGGGGAAATGTTTTTACAACAAGTGTTTCTGATAAAGACCCCATTTCTCAAATATATAGAGCACTGAGTCAAATTTATCAGAATACAAGTCATTCCCCAATTACTAAATGATCAAAAGATATGAACAGCCAATTCTCAGATGAAGGAATGAAAACTACCTATGGTCATATGAAAAAATGGTCTAGTCATTATTGATTAAAGGATGCAAATGTCTTTGGTGGTACTTTGAGAAACCACCTCATACCGATCAGATTCGTTAATATGTCAGAAAAGGAAAATGATAAGTCCTAGAGGGGATACAGGAAAATTAGGAGACTAATGCATTCTTGGTGGAGCTAGGATTCAACCATTCTGGAGAGTTTTATGATAAATAGTAAACACTGAGTTCACTTGGATTTAGAGAAAGGGGAAAAGGATGAATGCTTGGGCAAGGGATAACTGACTAAGAACAAATACCAACGAGGAATCACCTTTACATCCACAAACACAGGACTTGGGAAAATGAATAATACCTATATGGAGGAATGGCAGTTAAATCGTTTAAGCAGTGACCTAGACCCAAGTCAGCTGGGGAATTGCAATAAAGCCTTATATAACTTAACTAAGGTACTTCTAGGGTTAAGGAAAACAGACAAGAAGCAGGAAACAATAATTTATTAAAGTAAAGAAGTTAGGGAGATGAGTAAATAGGGATTTCCTTAACTGGGGTTAACTATGGATCAGAAACAAGGGAAATGAACCACTACACTAAAACCCTAACACTACCTAGATCCAAGCAGGATGGGATCTCACTCCTTGAGTCCTTGTCCCTCCAGTAGTGGTCTCAGATGTCCCAAGGTTCCAGATGAAAACCAGCCAGTAAATTTGAAGGGGTCTTCAACCAAGAGGTGATCTAGTAATGGAAGTCCACCTTCCAAACTGCAAACCAAGCTCCAGGACACACAGTCGATGAGATGGTCCTTGAAGAGTACAAAACACCTGCTTCCTTTCTAGTGGTAGCAACCAACAGACTTAGACCCTTGAATCCCACCTACAGAGTTCCAAGGTTCCGAGAATGTTCCGCTCATCCATCCTGTTTTGCATAACTTTTCTCTATCTATGCTTAAAAATGCTATTTCCTTATTACAAGAGCAAAACAGAAGTATGCTTGAAGTACTATAAAATTGAGTATACCCTTAGATCTAGCAATACCACTAAAAGGTCTATATCTCAAAGAGATTTTTTAAAAGGTGAAAAGGGCCTATTTTTACAAAAACATTTTTTTAGCATCTCTAATTGTGGTAACAAAAAAATTAGAAATTGAGAGGATATGATCAATTGGGGAATGGTATAATGAGTTGCCATTTATGGCTGCAATGGAATCTTATTGTACTCTAAGAAATGATATGCAAGATGATTTTGGGGGAAAAAAACCATGGAAATACCTACATGAACTGATGCAAGGTAAAGTAAGCAGAACCAGAAGAACATTGTACTGTATGATGATCAACTGTGAATGGCAGCTATGCTCAGAAATACAATGATCCCCAAGTCAACTCAAAATAACTTGGGATAAAAAATACTATCAACCTGCAGAGAAAGAACTGATGGAATTTGAATACAGATCAAAATATAAGATTTTCACTTTTTTAAAATAGGTTTTTTAATGTGTTTACTACTATGACATGACTAATGTGGAAATATATTTTACATAAATTAGAAATATGTAACCTATAACCTTTTGTTAGTTTATTATTAATAAAAACTTTATTACATATAATATTTAGTTATTGGATATTAATTTTAAAATCCACATTATGGCTTACCATGATGGGATTGAATTCTCAAAATTTTTTTAAGATAGCTTTTAAGTAAAGTTAGTAAGTTTGTTTGGACTCCATAGATGGATGATAGGTTTTCATATATATATATATATATGTATATCTATCTATCTATCTATCTATCTATCTATCTATCTATCTATATATATANAGCATTTGTTTTGAATATATACTTTTATGCCAAAGGGGACTGCCCTCAAATTGGCTTTTTGTAACTAACAAAGGTACTAACCTTTTAGTTAGGTCTCCTTTGTTAGTTTTTTATTAATAAAAACTTTGTTAAAATAATATTTAGTTATTGAATATTAATTTTAAAATCCACACCTGGGAGGTCTTAGGCAGCTAAGATATATCTGTAAAATGTCATCACCTAACCTTGTTCTGCAGTATAAGTGATAGGATTTGGGAATCAATGTTGTGTCAATAATGTGAAGCCTTCCTTATTATCTCAGGATATTTCTGTTTCTTCTAATTTAGGTTAACATATTAAGTTATTATTGCTACTGAGCAAAATGACTGATTAGATATAAATAGAGAGCTCCAGAAGTGACAGAGTATATATTCTTCACATATACTCATTTTGCCACTTTCTGTCATATTTGGCCTGTAATTCTTAGAAAAGAATATGAGAACCATGCCTTATAATAAAATATAAGTTTTTTGAGGGCAGAGATAGTTATTTTTGTTGTTTCTCAAACCTTTAGTACCCCATCTGGCACATAGTAGATCATTTAAAAATTCTGAATAAATTCAATGAAGAAGGTATGTGCATTCTCAAGGCTGGGCATTTATTGATAAATTATGCCTGTGGCTTAAAGAAAGTTATCAAATTGTGCTTAATTCTTTAAGGATGAACCTCTGTGAACTAGGAAAGCTAATCTTCTCAGACAACACTAGTGCATTTCTAATGCAATATTTGAATCCTTTCTAGATGTCTAGGACTTCTTTGATCTTATGGTTTATAAGCACTAGCTTTCAAAAATTATTCTTCGCTGATTTCTATGATTAATCTATAAAAATTTGCTATTTATTTAAAAAGTTCAGTAATAATTTTATAAAACAACTCTTTGTAAAATATGGCAACCTGTGTATGATAATATCCTAGTTCATTTTAAGGCTAGAGGAACAGTCTAAGGATAATAAAGAGGAAAGTTTGAATAAAGACAGTAAAATACTATCCTCTAATGCAGTATGTGAATATCATCTTATCATTAGAGGAATGGCTAAACAAATTGTGATACATGAATGTGGCTACTGTTCTGTGAGAAATGATATATGTAATGAATACAAATGAATACAAAAACTGACAGAGCTATATGAATTGCTAGAGAATTAATAAGTTCATATATTAAAAAAAAACAACTAATGTTCACAATGATCACAACAATATAAATGGAGTCATCCCTAAATTGTCAAAAGTGAATGTTGAACAATTACAGAGAACAAGCATGCCTTCAAGGAGAGAAATGGGAAGACACCTTCACTCTACTTCTTTTTAGAAGTTGGAGGTACATGTAAGTGGAAAATCATATATATTTTCACATACATAATGCATATACATATCTATTGTCTTTATTGTTTTTGCAAATTTTATTTCTCTTTTTCTCTTTTGATGTCCTTTTTGTCTTTAAGTATTATTTGTTATGTATATATAATGTGTATCTGTAAGGGAGGAGAGAAGGAATATTGAAAGAAATTCTGGTGATATGAAGAAGAAAAATTATTAATTAAATATTTAGAAAAAACCATCCAATTATGCTGTGCTCTAAGTTTCTATCTATAAAATGGGAAAGATATGGTATTACCAGCAACTCTTCATATCAAACTTTGATTCTACTGATCATTCATACTAATTCCTGATGAATAAAATGTTTGTAAACTTTTTGGAATTTTCTTTTTAAAAATAATTATTTTATTTTATTTTGTATTTTGTCTTTATATTTTATCATTTCCTAATATATTTGTACTCTCTTCCACTCACTCTCTGAGGATCATATCTTGTAACAAAAAATAAAAAAGTAGGAAAAATACAATTCAGTGAAAGTAAACAACATATTCAGAAATGATGATATTATGTGAAGCTTTCCATACCCACACTCCCCCTTTTCTATGACAAAGCATGGGGAAATGGATGCTCATATCTCTTCTTTGTGAAAAAAATTTAGTTGTTCTAAATTCACAGCATTCAATTTTAATTTTTTAAGTACATCATTGTAGTCATTAGGCATGTTGGTGAATATTTCTGCTTACTTAACTACTAATTATTACGATAGATTTTTCCATGCTTGTCTTTGTTGATCTAATTCATTATTTCTTATAGTACAAAAAAAGACACTCAATTCGGGGATAGAATGAAGTCCCATTGTAAAAAGGACAATGATAGAAGAAACTTACAGAGTGATACCTTTTGGCATGGCCAGATAAAGGCCAAAGTGGAATGAAGAAAGATAATGAGTTCAGTATTGTTTAAGATATTTGTGGGTCATCCTGTTTGAAAAGTACAAGAAAGAGAGAGTTCTGAGAGGATGGATGGTATAGCAGAGCTGGAAATTCTCCGGCAACGATCGGAAGCATTTCTATTTTTTTATTTTAATTTTGAATATTTTCCCATAGTTACATGTTTCATGTTCTTTCCCGGTCCCCCAGACAACCTCCACCCCCTGCAGCCCAATGTACAATTCCACTGGGATTTATATGTATCATTGATTAAGACCTAATTCCATATTATTGATAGTTGGACTAGAGTTACTATTTAGTGTCTACATCCCCAATAATATCCCTATCAGCCCATGTGTTCAAGCAGTTGTTTTTCTTCTGTGTATCTACTTCCACAGTTCTTCCTCTGAATGTGGCTAGTTTTCTTTCTCAGAAGTGCCTCAGCCTTGCTCTGGATCCTTGCATTGCTGCTAGTAGAGAAGTCCCTTATGTTCAATTGTACCACAGTATATCAGTCTCTGTGTACAATATTCTCTTGGATCTGCTCCTTTCACTCTGTATCAATTACTGGAGGTCATTCTAGATCACTTGGAATTCCTCCAGTTTTTTATTCCTTTGAGCAGAATAGTATTCCATCACCAACAGATACTACAATTTGTTCAGCCATTCCGCAATTGAAGGACATTCTCTCATTTTCCAATTTTTAGCCACCACAAAGAGTGTAGCTATGAATATTTTTGTACAAGTCTTTTTCCTTATTACTTCTTTGCGTTATAATCCAAGCTATGGCTGGATCATAAGGCAGACAGTCTTTTAAAACCCTTTGAGCATAGTTCCAAATTGCCATCCAGAAAGGTTGGATCAGTTCACAACTCCACCAACTGTCCAAATTGTGCTACATCCCCTCCAACATACATTACTCTCCCTTGTTGTCATTTTAGCTAATCTGCTAGGAGTGAGGTGATACCTCAGAGTTGTCTTGACTTGCATATCTCTAATTATTAGAGATTTAGAACACTTTCTCATGTGCTTATTGATAGTTTTGATTTCTTTCTCTGAAAAATTGCCTTTTCATGTCCCTTGCCCATTTATCAATTAGGGAATGGCTTGATTTTTTGTATAATTCATTTAGCTCCTTATATATTTGAGTAATTAGACATTTGTCTCAGTTTTTTGTTATAAATATTTTCCCCAATTTGTTGTTTCCCTTTTAATTTTTGAAGTATTGGTTTTGTCTGTACAAATACTTTTTAGTTTAATGTGATCAAAATTATTTATTTTACATTTTGTAATTTTTTCTAACTCACGCTTAGTTTTAAAATCTTTCCTTTCCCAGAGATCTGAAAAGTATACTATTCTGTGCTCACCTAATTTACTTATACTTTCCTTCTTTCTATTCAAGTAATTCACCTAATCTGTATTTATCTTGGTATAGGGTGTGAGATGTTGATCTAGACCCAATCTCTCCCATATTGTTTTCCAATTTTCTCAGCAGTTTTTGTCAAATAGTGGACTTTTGTCCCAAAAGCTGGGTTCTTTGGGTTTATCATAGACTGTCTTGCTGAAGTCACTTACACCAAGACTATTCCACTGATCCTCGCTTCTGTTTCTTCACCAGTACCATATTGTTTTGATGACAACTGCTTCATAGTACAGCTAAAGATGTCGTACTGCTAGTCCACCTTCCTTGACATTTTTTTCCATTATTTCTCTTGATATTTTAGGTCTTTTATTCTTCTTTTTAAAACATTTATTACTATTTATTTTTTGAAAAGTTAACATGGTTACATAATTCATGCTCTTACTTTCCCCTTCATCCCCAGACTCTCCCCTCTCCCCATGGCAGATGTGTATTTCCACTGTTTTTAACATGTGTCATTGATCAAGACCTATTTCCAAATTGTTGATAGTTCATTGGTATGGTAGTTTTGAGTCTACATCCCCCAATCATGTCCCTCCACCCATGTGTTCAAGCAGTTGTATTTCTTCTGTTTCCATTTCTGTAGTTCTTCCTTTGAATGTGGGTAGCGTTCTTTTCCATAAGTCCCTCAGAATTGTCCTGGGTCATTGCACTGCTGCTAGTACAGAAGTCCATTACATTCTATTTTACCACAGTATATCAGTCTCTGTGTACAGTGTTCTTCTGGCTCTGCTCCTTTCATTCTGCATCAATTCTGGGAAGTCTTTCCAATTCACATGGAATTCCTCCAGTTTATTATTTCTTTTAGGACACCACCATATACCATCACCAGCATATACCACAATTTGTTCAGCCATTCCCCAATTGAAGGGCATACCCTCATTTTCCAGGTTTTTGCCACCATAAAAAGCACAGCTATAAATATTTTCATACAAGTCTGTTTATCTATGATCTCTTTGGGGTACAAACCCCGCAATGGTATGGCTGGATCAAAGGGCAGGTATTCTTTTATAACCCTTTGAGCATAATTCCAAATTCCCAGCCAGAATGGTTGGATCAGTTCACAACTCCACCAACAATGCATTAATGTCCCAGTTTTGCCACATCCCCTCCAGCATCCATTACTCTCCCCTTCTATCATTTTAGCCAATCTGCTAGGTGTCAGGTGACACCTCAGAGTTGTTTTGATTTGCATTTCTCTAATTATTAGAGATTTAGAACACTTTCTCAGGTGCTTATTTATACTTTTGATTTCTTAATCTGAAAATTGCTTATTCATGTCTCTTGCCCATTTATCAATTGGGGAATGGCTTAAGTTTTTTATACAGTTGGTTTAACTCCTTGTATATTTGAGTAATTAGACCCCTGTCAGAGTTTTTTGTTATAAAGACTTTTTTCCCACTTTGTTGTTTCCCTTCTGATTTTGGCTACATTATTTTTGTTTGTACAAAAGCTTTTTAGTTTGATATAATCAAAATAATTTATTTTATATTTTTTAATTTTCTCTAACTCTTGCTTGGTTGTAAAAATTTTCCTTTCCCAGAGATCTGACAAGTATACTATTCTGTGATCACTTAACTTATTTATAGTTTCCCTCTTTATATACAAGTCATTCACCCATTCTGAATTTATCTTGGTGTAGGGTGTGAGATGTTGATCTAAACTTATTCTCTCCCATATTGTTTTCCAAATTTCCCAGCAGTTTCTGTCAAATAGTGGATTTTTGTCCCAAAACTTGGGATCTTTGGGTTTATCATACACTGTCTTGCTGATGTCACTTACCCCTAGTTTATTCCATTTATCCTCCCTTCTGCCTCTTAGCCAGTACCATACTGTTTTGAGGACCTCTGATTTATAGTACAGTTTAATATCTGGTACTGCTAGGCCCCCATCCTTCACATTTTTTCATTATTTCCCTTGATATTCTTGATCTTTTGTTCTTCCAAATGAACTTTGTTATAGTTTTTCCTAATTCAGTAAAAAAGTTTTTTGGTAGTTTGATAGGTATGGCATTAAATATGTAAATTAATTTGGGTAGAATGGTCATTTTTATTATCTTAGCTCATTCTACCATTGAGCAATCAATATTTTTCCAAATGTTTAGATCTAGTTTTAATTGTTTGGAAATTGTTTTGTAGTTGTTTTCATATAATTCCTGTGTTTGTTTTGGTAGATAGATTCCTAAGTATTTTATATTGTCTAGGGTGATTTTAAGTGGTGTTTCTCTTTCTACCTCTTGCTGCTCTAATGTGTTGGAAATATATAGAAATGCTGATGATTTATGTGCATTTATTTTGTGTCCTGCAACATTGCTAGTTGTTGATTATTTGTACAAGCTTCTTAATTGATTCTCTAGGATTTTTTAACTAAACCATCATATCTGCAAAGAGTGATAGCTTAGTTTCCTCATTGCCTATTTTGATACCTTCAATTTCTTTTTCTTCTCTAATTGTTACTGCCAGTGTTTCTAGTACAATGTTAAATAATAGAGGAGATAATGGGCATCCTTGTTTCACTCCTGATCTTATTGGAAAGGCTTCTAATTTATCTCCATTGCATATTATGCTTGTTGATGGTTTTAGGTATATATTGTTCATTATTTTTAGGAAAGGACTTTCTATTCCTATACTTTCCAGTGTTTTCAATGGGAATGGGAGCTGTATTTTATCAAAGGCTTTTTCAGCATCTATTGAGATAATCATGCGATTTTTGTTTGTTAGACTGTTGATATGATCAATTATGTGGATGGTTTTCCTAATGTTGAACCATCCTTGGATTCCTGGTATAAATCCCATCTGATCATGGTGGATGATCCCCTTGATCACTTGCTGGAGTCACTATGCTAATATTCTATTTAAAATTTTTGCATCTATGTGCATTAGGGAGATTGGTCTGTAGTTTCCTTTCTCTGTTTTTGATCTATCTGGCTTTGGAATCGGTACCCATATTTGTGTCATAAAAGGAATTTGGTAGGACTCCTTCTTTGCTTATTATATCAAATAATTTGTATAGTATTGGGATTAGTCGCTCTTTGAATGTCTGATAGAATTCACGTTTGAATCCATCAGGCCCTGGTGATTTTTTCTTAGGCTCTTCTTTGATGGCTACTTCAATTTCTTTTTCTGATATGGGACTATTTAGGTATTCTATTTCTTCTGCTGTTAATCTAGGCAATTTGTATTTTTGCAAATATTCATCCGTATCTCCTAGATTGCTCTATTTTTGCCATATAATTGAGCAAAATAGTTTTTAATGATTGCCTTAATTTCCCCTTCATGAAAGGTGAGGTCTCCTTTTTCATCTTTGGTACTGTCAATTTGGTTTTCTTCTTTCCTTTTTTAAAATAGATTGGCCAGAACTTTGCCTATTTTATCTGTTTTTTCAAAATACCAGCTTCTAGTCTTATTTATTAATTCAATAGTTCTTTTACTTTTGATTTTATTAATTTCTCCCTTGATTTTCAGTATTTCTAATTTAGTTTTCATCTGCAGATTTTTACTTTGCTCGCTTACCAGTTTTTTAAGTTGCATACCCAATTCATTAATCTCTACCCTCCCTAATTTCTTAATATATGCACTCAAGGAGATAAATTTCCTCCTGAGTACTGCCTTCACTGCATCCCACAGAGTTTGGTAGGATGTCTCTTTACTGTCATTCTCTTCAATGAAATTTTTGATTGTTTCTCTGATTTCTTCTTTGACTAGCTGGTTTTAGAGATTCATATTATTTAATTATGAATTAGTTTTTGATTTGCCTGTCCAGGTGCCCTTAGTAATTATTATCTTTATTTCATTATGGTCTGAGAAGGTTACATTTATTATTTCTGCTCTTTTTCATCTGTTTGCAATGTTTCTATGCCCTATTACATGGTCAATTTTTGTGAATGTACCATGTGCAGCTGAAAAGAAGGTGTATTCCTTTTTGTTCCTATTTATTTTTCTCCACATATCTATTAAATCTAATTTTTCTAGGACTTCATTCATCTCTCTTACCCCTTTCTTATTTATTTTTTGGTTTGATTTATCTAGATCTGAAAGAGGAATATTTAGATATCTTACTAGTAAGGTTTTACTACGTATTTCCTTCTTGAGATCTGCCAGTTTCTCCATTGTGAATCTGTTTGCTATGCCATTTGGTGCATACATATTGAGCAATGTTATTTCCTCATTGTTTATACTGCCTTTAATCAGGATTTAATGACCTTCCCTGTCTTTTTTAATCATATCTATTTTTACTTTGGCTTTGGCAGAGATCATAATTGTCACTCCCGCCTTTTTTTTTCTCATTTGATGCCCAAAGGATTTTGCTCAAGCCCTTTACCTTGAACCTGTGTATGTCCACCCGCCTCATATGTGTTTCTTATAGACAACATATGGTAGGATTTTGGTTTCTAATCCACTCTGCTATTTGCTTCCTTTTTATGGGCGATTTCATCCCATTCACATTCAGAGTTTTAATTATCAGTTGTGTATTTGCAGACATTTTGGTATCCTCTCCTAGTTCTACTCTTTCTTCTTACACTATTTCCTTTTAAACCAGTGTTTTGCTTTATGCCAGTAACCCTTGTCCCCTACCTTGATTTACTACCTTTTTTACCCCCTCCCTTATTATTCCCTTGTTTTTATTTTTAAGGCCTAATGAATTCCCTCTCCTTTCTTCTCCACTCCCTTTTATGACCTCCCCACTCCCCTGCTACCCTTGGTTTTCCCCTTCTGACTTTCTCAGTAGGGTTGGATAGAGTTTTATATCCCAATGGATAAAGCTACTCTTCCCTCTCCGGGTTAATTACACTGAGAGTAAGGTTTAACTATTACCTCTTAATGCTCTCTTCTTCTCCTTCTTATGATAGTTTTCATCCCTTCCCCTTCCCATGCCCTCTTTGTGTGTAATAGAATATCTGATTTTTTTATTCATTCAGGTTTCTCTTGGTGTCATCTTCTATTCACCTCCTCCTTTCCCACCCCCATATCATCTTAGACCATTTATTATTCCAACCTCTCCCTATGATAAATTCTTCTAATTACTATAATATTGAATACTATAATATTGAATAGAGTTCCTTAAAGAGAATTATACACAACATTTCTCCACAAAAGAATACCAATAATTATGATTAAATTAAATATGATCTAATTGCCTCTTTCTGGCTACTCATAAAATTTTTTTCTTTTCCTTGGAAGCTCTTAAATTTGGCTATTATATTCCTGGGGTTTGTCTTTTCAGGGTCTAGTGTAGAGGGTGATCTATGGATCCTTTCAATGTCTATATTGCCCTCTTGTTGTGGAACTTCAGGGCAGTTTTGCTGAATAATTTTTTTTTAGTATGGAGATCAAATTTCTATTAATTTCTGCTTTTCTGGGAGGCCAATGATTCTCAAATTGTCTCTTTTAGACCTGTTTTCTTGGTCTGTCACTTTCTCATTGAGGTATTTCATGTTTCCTTCTATTTTTTCAGTCTTTTGACTTCGTTTTATTTCTTCTTGCTGTCCTGAGAGATCATTAGCTTCTAATTGCTCAATTCTAGCCTTTAGAGTTTGGTTTTCCTTTTCAATCTGGTCATTTCTGGTCTTCAATTTACTTGCCTCACTTTCCAGTTGTAAAATTCTGCCTTTTAAACTGTTATTTTCTTGACAGATTTTGGTTTCCAATTTGCTTACCATTTCGTTTGATTTTTGGGCATCTTTATCCAATTGGGAGTTTCTGTCTTATAACCTGTTAATTTTCTTTTGAGCTGTTTTCCACTTCTCTCGCCAAATCTCTTTCATATTTCTCTTGATCTCAGATTTGAACTCTTCAGTAACTTGTGACCAGTTTTCATTATTTTGGGAAGGTTTGGATATGATTATTTCTTTGTTCTCCTCTTCTTTTTGCTCTTTTGTCTGTATTTTATCTGTGTAAAAGTTGTTGAGTGTTACAGATTTCTTCTTGTTGCTCTTTCTCTTTTGTGGTTCCTGTGGATGGCTTGCCATTTTTAGCCCAGAGCCCTCTCAGCTTTATCCTCACACTCAGGGTCTATATGTGCTTTCTAGGCTCCTGAAGTCTTAGGTCTAGTTGTTCTCAGGGTCAAGCCTCCTGTTGGTCCCCTTACTTGTTCCTCTGTCCAAAGCTCATTTAACAGTCTCAGGGAGCTGCTTCCACAGTTACGCACCCCTCTGCCCAGGGTCCCCGGGCAAGGTCTGCTTTCTTTAGCTTCTTGGAGTCTTAAGTCTTGCTGCTGTCAGGAGCAGGCAGCCCTGGTGACTCCAGGTAACTGCCAGGGTATTAATGGGTGCCCCAAGCTTGTGCGCTGGGTTTGGCACTGTAGGTGGTATGGGGGGAGAGGGTTGCTCAGCTCACATTTTAGTGAGAGATGTTTCACCCCTTTATAGCATGGAAATGCTCCTATTCCACATACCTTCAATGCTGTGCCCTGTTGTGGGGTCCCTTATTCATCTGGATTTTTTTTATGTCTTCTTGAGGAGTCCTGTATGTGTGGGTTAGGAGAGGATAAGCAAGCTGCTTCTATTCTGCTGCCAGAAGTCCATGCTATATTCCACAAATTGTGCTACCTCTAGCAACTCCTCACAAGGTTATGAAGATTACTCTGAAAAACCTAGGTTTCTAGTGCTAAGCTCTTCAAGCCCCCATCCAGTATTTATGCCATTATTAGCCAGAGTTAACTTGCTTTTAGGAAGGATATTTATTTAACCAGGATAACAAAGTTTATGTATTATGAAACCTGTCCCAAAGATACTTTCAGCGAGACTGAAGAAGATGAACTTACCTTTTAATACTCAATAATTACAAAAAGCAAAAATTTTATTTATTTTTTAAAAAAGTCTTCAAATTCTTATATGTAAATAAATAATAGCAGTATAACAACTTGTTCTCAAAGAATTTTTACCTTTGAAAATAAGAAAAAGATAACAATAATCATCGGATATTTAAAAATGCTTTAATATTTACAATGTGAACTCTTCTTAAAATATTTTAATGACAAATTTCCATATAAGTTTTCCAAAGTTATATGATCCATGTTGTCTCCCTCCCTTCTTCTAACCCCTCCTCCTGGAACTTACAAGCAATTCAATCTGGGCTATACATGTATTATCATGCAAAATATATTTGCATATTACTCATTTTTTAAAGAGAATAATCTTATAAATCCAAACACTCCAAACCTATATCCAAATAAACAAGTGATAAATAATATGTTTTCATCTGCATTTCTATGACAACAGTTCTTTCTCTGGAGATGGATAGCACTTTTTTCATAAGTCCTCAGAATGGTCCTAGATCATCATATTGCTGTTAGTAGCAAAGTCTATCACATTTGATCCTTCCATAATATTGTAGTTACCGTGTATAATATTCTCTTGTTTCTGCTTATTTTACCCTACATCAGTTCATGTAGGTATTTCCAGCTCTTTTTGCAGTTATTCTGTTCATCATTCTTTAGAGCACAATAGTATTCCATCACTATCATATACCATAATTTGTTCAGCCATTTCCCAATTGAAAGACATCCCTTTGGTTTTCAATTCTTTGCCACCAAAAAAAAAGCAGCTATAAATATTTCTTTTTTCTCTTTAGGACACAGACCCAGAAGTGGTATCAGTGAATCAAAAGATATGCAATCTTTTATAGCCATTTGGGCATCATTTCAAATTACCCTCCAGAATGGTAGCATCAGTTCACAACTCGACCAGCAAAGCATTAATGTCCCAATTTTGCCACATCCCCTTCAAAATTTATCATTTTCCTTTACTGTTATATTGGCCAATATGATAGGCATAAGATGGTACTTCAGAGTTGTTTTAATTTGTATTTCTCTAATCAAGAAGGATTTAGAACATTTTTTCATATGATTATTGATGGCTTTGATTTTTTCATATAAAAATTGCCTACTCGTGTGCTTTCCCCATTTATCAACTGGGAATGATTTGGAGTCTTATAAATTTCACTTAGTTCTTTATCTTTATCATAGAAATTTGCTTGCATTGGTTTTGTCTGTACAACCCCTTTTTAATTTAATAAAATCAAAATTATTCATTTTATATCTTATAATGTTCTCTCTTTCTTGTTTGGGCATAAATTCTTCCCTTCTCCATAGATATAATAGGTAGACTATTATTTGTTCTCCTAATTTACTTACAATATTACTCTTTATGTTTAAATCATATACCGATTTTGAAATTATCTTTGGTATAGGCCATGATATATTGAGCTAAACCTATTTTTTTGCGATATTGTTTTCCAATTTTCCCAGCACTTTTGCCAATAGTGAGTTCTTATCCCAGAAGTAGAGTTACAAAATTAATTCTTTTTTAAAAATATTTATTTGTTTACTTAGAATATTTTTCCATGGTTACATGATTCATGAACTTTCCTACCCTCTCTTCTCCCCTCTCCTGGAGGTGACAAGCAATTCCACTGGGTTATACATATATCATTGTTCAAAACCTACTTACATATTATTCATAATTGCAATAGAGTGAGCTTTTAATGCTAATACCCCGTTCATATCCCCATTGAACCACGTGATGGATCATATTTTTTCTCCTGCATTTCTATTCTCATAGTTCTTTCTCTGGGTGTGGATAGCATTCTTTCTCATAAGTCCTTCAGCTTTGTCATGGTTCATTGAATTCCTGCTAGTAGAAAAGTTTATTACATTTTATTGTGCCACAATGTATCAGTCAGTCTCTGTGTATAATGTTTTCTCCTGGTTCTGTTTCTTTTGCTCTACAACAATTCTTAGAGGTCTTTCCAGTTCACATAGAAACCCCCCATTTTTCTTTCAGCACAATAATATTCCATCACTATCAGATACCACAATTTGTTCAGCCATTTCCCAATATATGGACACCCCTTCATTTTCCAATTTTTTGCCACCATCAAAATTGCAGGTATGAATATTTTTGTACAAGTATTTTTCTCTATTATCTCTTTGGGGTACAAGCCTAGCAGTGGTATGACTGGATCAAAGGGCAGGCAATCTTTTAAAGCACTTTGGGCATAATTCCAAATTCCCCTCCAGAATGATTGGACCCATCCACAGTTTCACCAGCAGTGTATTAGTGTCCCAATTTTGCCACATCCCATCCAACATCTATCACTTTTGTTTGATGCCATATATGCCAATCTTCTAGGTGTAAGGTGGTACCTCAGAATTGTTTTGATTTGCATTTCTCTCATCAGGAACAGTTTTTCATTTGATTACTGATAGTTTTGATTTCTTTATCTGAGAAATGCCTAATTATATCCCATGACCATTTGTTGATTGGACAATGGCTTGTTTTTTTGTAAATTTAACTTAGTTCCTTATATATTTGGGATTTTAAACTTTTGTCAGAGAGTTTTGTTATAAAGATTTTTTCCAGCTTGTTGTTTTCCTTCTAATTTTGGTTGCATTGGTTTTGTTTGTACAAAACCTTTTTAATTTGATGTAATCAAAATCATTCACTTTACACTTTGTAATCCTCTCTGTCTCTTGCTTGGTCATAAATTCCTTCCTTTTACACAGATCTGACATAAAATAAACTATTTTATGTTTACCTAAATTATTCATGATTTCATTCCCTATATTTGAGTCATTTACCCATTTTGAATTTATCTTGGTAGCAGGTATGAGATGTTGATCTAGACCTGATTTTTCCCATACTGTTCTCCAATTTTCCCAGTATCTTTTGTCAAACAGTGAGTTCTTGTCCCAAAAGCTAGGATCTTTGGATCTATTGAATTCTAACTTGCGAAGGTCATTTTCCCTTAGTCTATTCCATTGATCCACCCTTCTGCCTCTTAGCCAGTACCATATTGTTTTGATGACCACTGCTTTATAATTCAGTTAAAGATCTGGTACTGCTAGGCCTCCATTCTTTACATTTTTTTCATTATTTTCTTTTATATTCTTGATCTCTTGTTCTTCTAGATGAATTTTGTCATAATTTTTTCTAATTCTATAAAAAAAGGTTTTTGGTAGCTTGATAGATATGGCTACAAAATGATTTCTTAAATGATTTTGTTTGAGCTTCATTATAATCATCTAAGTTTTATTAATATATTATGTTTCTTATATCATCATTGTTATCCCCAATATATTCTCCCTTTCCCCTCTCAAAGAGCCATCCCATATATCAAATAGTATTTTTTAGGGGAAAAAAATCAGCATAGACAGAAATATATCAAAAAAGTCTGAAAACATGTATATGTGTAAACCTATGCCTCCACTTCTGTAACAGGGGCTGTATTCTCTTATCGCTTCATTCCAGTCTTGCTCTATTTTAATAATTTTGTTACATTCACTTTTGATTTTCTAGATCGTGTTTTTTTCTTTTGATTTCCATTATTGTTATTATTTACACTGTTTTCTTCGGTGCAGCAATTTATGTAGCTATTTCCATGCTTATTCTTACTCAAATATGCATATCATTTTTATAACACAGAATTTTCCATCTCATTCATATACCCCAATTAATTTAGTCTTTACCTGATCAATAAGGATCTACTTTGTTTCCAATTCTTTGCTATCATATAAAATACTGTTATAAATACTTTGGCATATATGAAGACTTTCTTATAATCAATAGCTTCCTTGGGGTATAACCAGAATAATAGTGTCTATGGTCCAAAGGTTATGGGTATCTTAATAATTTTATTTGCACAATTGAAATTGTTTGGTTCTACCATTTCACAGTTGCACAAATAGTATCTTAATATTTCTATCTTTCTACAACTCCAAAATTGAACATTACCATTTTTTCATCTTTGCTAATTTTCAGAGTGGGAAATGAAATCTCCAGGTTGTTTTGATATACATTTCTCTTAAAATTATTTTCTGTGCAGAAGATTTTTATTTTCAAGTAAGGCTAACTACTTTATCTGTTATTATTGGTTCTTTTCCTTTTTGTTTAAGAATACTTCTACCCATAGCTGTGGAATGTATGTGATGTATTTCTCTTCTAATTTATTTTTTAATAATATATTCTTTAGAATGTATTGTATAATGTAATATAAGATGCTGGCTTAAGATAAATTTCTGCCACATCTGACATTATTAACTCAATTTTTTAGATTTGTAAACTGATGCTTGGGGTAACTAGGTGGCACAATGGATAGGGTGCCAGGTCTGGAGTTAGAGTTAAGTGTCTTCCCTAGAGTCACACAGCTAGTGTCTGAGTCCAGTTTTGAATTCAGGAAGATAAGTCATTCTGTTTACCTCAGTTTCTTTATCTATAAATTTTTTCTGACTATATCTCTAGTATTCTATTGATTATATACAGTCATGTGGATGAGATCAGAGTCGCGAGATTCTTGCACATAGATAAGAAAGTATGGAGGCAAATGGGTGGCTCAGTGTATTGAGAACCAGGTCTAGAGATGGGAGGTCCTAGGTTCAAATCTGGCCTCAAACACTTCCTAGCTGTGTGACCCTGGGCAAGTCACTTAACCCCATTGCCTAGCCCTTACCATTCTTCTTCCTTGGAGCCAATATATAGTATTGACTCCAAGATGGAAGGTAATGGGGTTAAAAAAAAGAAAGTATATGAGATTTATTGGTAGGAGAAAAGGAGAGGATTTCATATTGGAGAATTGGTTTTTGAGGAAATTCACTGTGGGTTTGGTAGAAATCCATTCATAACACATTGAAATTCCAAAGGTTGACTAAGCAGAAATGCAATTCAGAAAGGAAAAAGGATGTTCACATGGGACATATTTTTCATCCCATATTTTTTGTCCCACATGAAAATGATGCCATCCTTATGCAAAAGGAATAGCACTGAAATAAACAATGGAACACGAACAAAATAAATGGCAAACTTTAAAAATGGAGCTATTCTACAATGAGGTTATTGAATACCAGAGAGAGAACTTGAGATGAGGGCAAGAAGAGGGGAAGGATCCCTGGGACTGCCATTTCTCAGAAAGCAGGATAAGCAGTGACAAATCCAGCAAGTAAGTGTTGCCAGCTGAGGGATTTCTGGGCTTCATAAATTATCTATTTTAAACTGAAGTGGAAACTGTTCTGAGAGCCAGTTTGTTTAATATCTGATCAGATGCAGGATATAAAACAGGGAGGGTAATTGTTGGTACATCCTGTACTCAGAGCATAATGAGGCAAGAGATGACTATCAATTCCTCTGATCTCCTTTGGACTAGTCATCCTTCTCAAAACAAATGAAGAATGTCTTCAAAGGAAAGTGCAGTAATTGTTCATTAAAAAATAACACCAACTTAGATATTTGGAAGAAAGGATGCTTTGGCTAAAGGGAAATTGAGAGGAACTCTTGCAGCAAGATCCATGGAGAAAATTAAAAACTGACAAAGTTTTTTAAAAGGCACATTCATAGGGCATTTCTTCAATCCATGTTTTTTTATTTTATCAATTTTTATGCTCATATTATACAGAGATCTCTATGAGTTTAACTATGTGTCAGCTCTTCAAACTCAGAAAATTTTAAAATAACAAATTGTGATAAACCCCAATGCCAAGAATGATCATAATCAATAGCCTATCACAAACCAAAAGCAGTAATGTGGTGTACTAGTGAAGGACAAATATTAGCATCAGGATGTTATGGTCACATGAAATAGTAACATTTAAACTTTCAATATTTCAATTATATAAATCATGGCAGAACTACTAATCTGTGTTAGAAGAGGGAATTTTCACACACACTGGGAAAGTCCCAAACTGATTAAGCCATATATATATATATATA
>NC_058135.1:6209090-6253930 GCF_016433145.1 Gracilinanus agilis | reverse complement strand
CAGTCGTATACCCGTCTGCACTGGTTCCCCACTTAGGCTTTAGTTCCTGGCTGTGTTTGCCTCCACCCACGCCTCTGCTCAGCCGGCACCCATGCCTCTGCTCAGCGGGCGAGCGCCCAGCGTCCACTCTCTGCTCCCGCGCGCTCAGATTTCGCGTGCGTTCTTGACTTAATGGGGTCCTACGTCTTGCTGCTCTCAGGAACAGGTCCCGGAGCTGCCGATGACTCTATGGGTGCCCCAAACTTGCTCTATTTCTTTTTAGCTGGGTTCGGAGCTATAGGTGAGTGTGGAGGGGGTGGGGGTGGGGCGGTTGCTCAGCTCGCGATTGAGTGAGAGCCCTTTTTAGCCTGGAACTGTCTTGATTCCACGTACCTTCCACGCTGTGCCCTGTTGTGGGGTTCCTCCGTTCGTCTGGACTTGTTTTTATGTCCCCTTGAGGAGTTTTGTGTGTTTCGGTCAGGAGAGGTTAAGAGCTGCTTCTTACTCTGCCGCCATCTTAACCCGGAAGTCAGAAGTTAAGGGTTTTAAAAAAAGCTGTACATCATGAACTGAGGCCAATTAGATGATACCAGGAAGATTTTGATTATGGTATATTGATCATTTATTTTCCAAACATAAGCCTACATATATATGGAGAGACTCATCACCAATAGTCCAGTCACTTGTTGATGAATTACTTGCTCATGACAATCCGTAGAACAAAGAGAAAACATTAAAATGGCATTGAGTCCCATGTGACCCCCTTTCCACTTACACAGTGGCAATGGCAGTGGTGGAAAAGGAGAAAGAGAACATTAAGAAAAACATTTTTTTAGGACTACATGGAAATTTTAAACCTCATTTGGCTTTTAGAATTCTACATATGAGATCCTGGTAAAATAATGAATTAATACACAATTGACTGGCATTAAATGATTTCATGACTAAGGTGACTAAAGGTGAAGATGATAAGAAATATATTAGAAACCATATGTCAAGTATAGGAAATGAAAGAGACTAATGACCTGTAGACTATTCTATGTCATATGTATCTGTTTTTTTGTAAATGAAGAACATGGAAAGCACAAAATAACATTACAAAAGTTGAAATTTGTTATACTTAAGTTGACAAATGCATCTTATGTAAGAACCATCTCAGAAACATCTGCCTATGTTTTTTTTTTTTTTTTTTTTTTTTTTTTTTTATCCTGGGACTCCATTCTAGGAGCATCGGGCCACAACCAGCAGACAATGGGACACACAGTCGCTCAGGGTCACCCAGCTGGGAAGTGTCTGAGGCCGGACTTGAACCTAGGACCTCCAGTCTCTAGGCCTGGCTCTCAATCCATTGAGCCACTCAGCTGCCCTATCTGCCTATGTAGTATAGTAAAATCATTGACTTGTGAGAGAAAAGATTTGAATTACCATCTATACTTCCTAGTGTTTTGAATAGGAATGAATGTTGTATTTTGTCAAAAGACTTTTCTTTTTCTATTGGCATAATTATATAATTTTTGACATTTTTTATAGTTATCTGGTCAATTATGCTAATAGTTTTTATAATTTTGAGTGAGTCCTGAATTACTGGTATAAATATAGTCTTCTATAATTTTATAATTTATAAATTTTATAATTTCCTTGCTGGTAATTCATTAAATTCATTAAAATTCATTTTTCACATAAAAATAAATGACACTTGTCAATACATTTTGTTTGACTTGGATTAGGTATCAAAAGCATATTTTATTGACATAAAAATGGTAACATTACTTCTTTACTTATTTTTCAAATGACTAGTGTTGTAAGGAAGATTAGATTAGTTAGTTAATTAAGTATTAAGGTTGACCTAGCAGGAAGGAGCTGTAGCTGGGAATTCCAAGGTGGAATGAAGGAGCAGGAAGAAGTGACTTGTGATCTGAAAGGGACTCCATTAGGGGTTAGCACAAACTGTGGTTAGCCCTGGGAGATCTCAGAGTAAAGGATACCCTCCATCCTGATTTCCTTGGGATCCTGTGTGGTGGTGGCATCTTGCAAAGAGGACAAGATCTACAATTCAGTGCAGTACTAAGGAAAGAGGAGAAGTTTGGGATCTGGTGGACAGTGTCTCAAGCACATCCTCTCAACTTGGTACCTGAGATCACCTTGGTTCTTGGCATCCAGAGATCATCGGTGTATTGCAGTGAGAACCCCAAAGCCCCGTCAGCCCTTAGCTGTGCTGCACAAGCCTGGCAGATCCAGGTCTGAGGCAGGCACCAAGAGACTCCATTACAGCTCCTTGGGCCCTGTCTGTTTAGGTCACTAAGTTAGTGTAGGGAAAATCCTCCTCTTTCCCTGTGGTTTTTGTCATTAGGTTTTAAGGGTTTTAGAGTAGAAATCTCTATCCCACCTTTTAGTTAACATAATTAAAGCTGTTATACCCCTTTTACCTTGCCTGCTTGTTTCTAGACTCTGGCCCAGGGTGACAGTTAATCAACAGCCATTTTGTCAGTTAGCAGCTTTGCTGCTCCAGTCTCCCAACCTGGTCTAGTCTCTCCTACAACCCAATGTGTGTACCCACAACTATTAGATTTATTGTAACATCCCTGGTGTCTCCATTACCTTTATTTGTCTATTTTCTACATTAGTATTGGTACAAAATTTACTTTAAATGTTTGGTAAAATTTCCTTGTAAATGTATCTGGTTTTCTTCATATGGAGAAAGTTGATGATTCGTTCAATTTCTTTTCTAGGATAGGGCTTAAGTTTTAAGGTACTTAGTATTTAAATATTATTACATATTATTGATAGTTGCTTTGGTGTGGTTGTTTTGCATCTACATCCACAACCATGTCCAAATCAACCCATGTGTTCAAGCAGTTGTTTTTCTTCTGTGTTTCCACTCCTGCAGTTCTTCCTCTGAAACTGGGTAGGATTCTTTTCCATAAATCCCTCAGAATTGACCTGGGTCATTGCATTGCTGCCAGTATAGAAGTCCATTACATTCGATTTTACCATAGTGTATCAGTCTCTGTACAATGTTCTTCTGGCTCTGCTCCTTTCACTCTGCATCAGTTCCTGGAGGTCTTTCCAGTTCACATAGAATTCCTGCAGTTTATTATTCCTTTGAGCACAATAGTATTCCATCACCAGCATATACCACAATTTGTTCAACCATTCCCCAATTGAAGGGCATACCCTCATTTTCCAGTTTTTTTGCCACCACAAAAAGGGCAGCTATAAATATTTTTGTACAAGTCTGTTTATCTATGATCTCTTTGGGGTACAAACCCAACAATGCTATGGATGGATCAAAGGGGAAGACTGTCTTTTAGAGATCCTTGGGCATAGTTCCAAATCGCCATCTAGAATGGTTGGATCAGTTCACAACTCCACCAGAAATGCATTAATGTCCCAATTTTGCCATATCCTCTCCAACATTCATTACTCTCCCCTTCTATCATTTTAGCCAATCTGCTAGGTGTGAGGTGATACCTCAAAGTTGTTTTGATTTGAATTTCTCTAATTATTAGAGATTTAGAACACTTTCTCATGTGATAGTTTTTATTTCTTTATCTGAAAATTGCCTATTCATGTCCCTTGCTATCAATTGGAGAATGTCTTGATTTTTTTCATAAAATTGATTTAACTCCTACTATATCTGAGTAATTGTACCTGTGTCACAATATTTTTTATAAAAATTTTCCCCAGTTTATGGTTTCCCTTCTGATTTTGTTTTTGTTTGTTTTTGTTTGTATAAAACCTTTTTAATTTAATATAATCAAAATTATTTATTTTACATTTTGTAATTTTTTATAACTCTTACTTGGTTTTAAAATTTTCCCTTTCTCATAGATCTGACAAGTATAGTATTCTGTGTTCACTTAATTTATTTATAGTTTCCTTCATTATATTCAGGTCATTCACCCATTCTGAATTTATCTTGGTGTAGGGTGTGAGATGTTGATCTAAACCTAAACTCTCCCATATTGTTTTCCAGTTTTCCCAAAAGTTTTTGTCAAATAGTGGATTTTTTCCGCAAAAGTTGGGCTCTTTGAGTTTATCATACACTGTCTTGCTGACGTCACTTATCCCAAGTCTATTCCATTTATCCTCTCTTCTGTCTCTTAGCCAGTACCATATATTTTGATGACAACTACTTTATAGTATAGTTTAATATCTGGTATTGCTAGGCCACCTTCCTTCATGTTTTTTTTTCCATTATTTCCCTTGATATTCTTGGTCTTTTGTTCTTCCAAATGAACTTTGTTATAGTTTTTCTGATTCAGTAAAGAAGTTTTTTTGGTAGTTTGATATGTATGGCACTAAATAGTTAAATTCATTTGGGCAGAATTTTCATTTTTATTATGTTAGGTCATCCTACCCATGAGCAAAGTTTTTCCAATTGTATAGGTCTAGTTTTAATTGTTTGGAAAATGTTTTGTAGTTGTGTTACACATTTCTGTTTCCACAGGTCTGTCTCTGGATGTGGACTGCATTCTTTTTTCATGAATTCCTCTGGATTGTCCTGGATCATTTCATTGCTGCTAGTAGAGAAGTCCATTTTGGTTCTGTCTTAATCATCTCTAATACTATATATTTCCAAATTAAAATATAAGTTAAACAAATCTGATTAACCAACTGATAAACTTGTAGGACATTGGAGACTATAGGCAAAGAAATCCACAGCATTGTAGGAGAAGATACTTGAAAGAGCTGTGATGATCTTAGGAAAAACAGGAGATTATTATTTTATTATCTATTGACACCTATGGTCAAACAGGAGTAAATGTGAATTCTATATGGTCCAGGTGAAGAAAAGGAAAAAAAAGTAAGATGAGGAAGGACATTTCTGAAAAGGGTGGATGTGGAAATATTTGGTAATCTTTATGGTTGAACGAAATCCAACACAACAAACATACAAGTTTTATTTATCTGGGGAAAAAAAAACCCAAACAAAACAAAACAGCTTTTAGTCTTCCTAATATAATGAACAAAAAGAACAGTTCAAAATAAATGATAGAAACTAAAAACTTTCTGTAAAATGAGAAGCTGTCAGGTCCACATGGAACCCATGATGGTTGTTCAAATGCTTCTGGGAGTAAAGGAATCATTAACAAATCATTTTAGCAATTTCCTGTCAGATGTAAGCTTGATCTCACCTCTTTAAGAGAAGCTTAACATATCTCCTATAAAAAAAAGATGAGATTATTTGTAACTCCACCAAATATAGGTCAATTGTGTATATACTTTATCAGAAGCATTTGTAGCATATGCCACTAAAAGCAAATTTGAGTCAACTATAACCCAAGAACTTTGGAACCACAACCAAAGGATGTAGCTTCAAATCCTGGCTTTGCCAGCTACTATCTGTAAATGTCGAAATTTCCTACATTTCATTGACTCTAGTGTCATCAATTGGAAAATGAATTCAGACTTCTAAAGGCCCTTCTGGCTTGAAACCCAGACCATAAAATATATCTCAGAAGCTATTTTTTAAATGCCTTTTGAGTTCCTGAAGTTCTTCAGTTAATTGAATTTTAAGATCTTCCAAAGCCTGTGTTGAATTCACTGGAGTTTCCTCCTCTTCTTCTATTTTGTTAGCTCTCTTTTCACTTCCTGGAAAGAAGCTGTTAGTTGTCATTTCTTTTCTCTTTTTTCTGTTGTTTACTCATATTTTTTTTCCTTTTCTGTTCTGCTAGTTTGAGCAGATGGATTTAATGAACTTTGAAGAAAGGTCTTCCCCCAGCTGGCAATGGAAGTTTGTAGTTACTTTCTCTGCAGTTTATGGGGAGGGGTGTTGGAGGTTCCCTGCCCTCTGATGACTTCTTGTCTGTCCAATTGATGGGATTAAGCCTGTATTGATTGGATTAGTCTGTATTGCTTAATGTGCCCGGAGGCTAAAACCTGGAGAGAGAAAAAAAAAGAAGTGAGAGGACAAGTCCTGTTGTTTGACCTGGTTTTCCTTTCTCAGGAAGAACTCTGTTCTCTGTCTTGGTGTTGTAAAGTAAGTAGTTCTGAAGTTTTGCTCTATCTAAGCTACCATCTTCCAAGCATTTTTGATGTGTTTCCCTGACTTTCTCCTCTAGCCACCTCCCAGGTGCCTCTGTTCAACTTCCTGAGTCTGGCACCAGCAAGGCCCTCTCTCTAGACTGTTGGAACACCCCTTCCCCCTCCCAGAGATTTCAGGGGCCACTGGAGACTTCGCACATCATGTAGGGCAAGGGTCCTGGGATTCCCCTTTGATACCCTCAGACCCAGCAATTCAAGAATTCAAGCATTTATCTTGGTGTACCTCTTTAGCTTTTCAGCAGTAGGATCCCCCTGCTCTGTCCCATTGTTAAATTTGGTCCTCTTTCTTCTTTTTTTTTTCTTTTCTTTAAACATTTATTAATATTCATTTTTAACCTGTTTACATACTTTATGTCCCTACTTTCCCCTTCACCCCCTCTTTCCCCCCACCCATGGATGACACACATTTCCACTGGTTGTAACATGTGTCCTTGTTCAGGGCCTATTTCCATATTATTGTTAGTTGCATTGGTGTGGTAGTTTCGAGACCACATCCCCAATCATGTCCTCCACAGCCCTTGCATTCAAGCAATTGTTTATCTTCAATGTTTCCTCTCCTTCAGATCTTCCTCTGAATGTGGTTAGCGTTCTTTACCATAAATCCCTCAGAGCTGTCTTGTGTCATCGCATTGTTGCTGGTACAGAAGTCCATTACATTCAATTTTACCATAGTATATCAGTCTCTGTGTACAATGTTCTTCTGGCTCTGCTCCTTTCACTCTGCATCAGTTCCTGGAGGTCTTTCCAGTTCACCTGGAACTCCTCCAGTTTATTATTCCTTTTAGCACAATAGTATTCCATCACCAGCATATACCACAGTTTGTTCAGCCATTTCCCAATTAAAGGACATACCCTCCCTTTCCAGTTCTTTGCCACCACAAAAAGGGCAGCTATAAATATTTTCATACAAGTCTGTTTATCTATGATCTCTTTGGGGTACAAACCCAACAGTGGTATGGCTGGATCAAAGAGCAGGCATTCTTTTATAGCCCTTTGAGCATAGTTCCAAATTGCCAGCCAGAATGGTTGGATCAGTTCACAGCTCCACCAGCAATGCATCAATGTTCCAATTTTGGCACATCCCCTCGAGCATTTATTACTCTCCCCTTCTTTCATTTTAGCCAATCTGCTACGTGTGAGGTGATACCTCAGAGTTGTTTTGATTTGCATTTCTCTAATTATTAGAGATTTAAAACACTTTCTCGTGTGCTTATTGATACTTTTAATTTCTTTATCTGAAAATTGCCTATTCATGTCTCTTGCCCATTTATCAATTGGGGAATGGCTTGATTTTTTATACAATTGATTGAACTACTTGTATATTTGAGTAATTAGACCCCTGTCAGAGTTTTTTGTTATAAAGATTTTTCCCCAATTTGTTGTTTCCCTTCTGATTTTGACTACATTGTTTTTGTTTGTACAAAAGCTTTTTAGCTTAATATAATCAAAACCATTTAATTTACATTTTGTAATTTTCTCTAACTCTTGCTTGGTTATAAAATCTTTCCTTTCCCAGAGATCTGATAGGTATACTATTTTGTGTTCATTTAACTTATTTATAGTTTCCCTCTTTATATTCAGGTCATTCACCCATTCTGAATTTATCTTGGTGTAGGGTGTGACATGTTGATCTAAACCTAATCTCTCCCATATTGTTTTCCAAATTTCCCAGCAGTTTTTGTCAAATAGTGGATTCATGTCCCAAAAGTTGGGCTCTTTGGGCTTATCATAGATTGTCTTGCTGATGTCATTAACCCCAAGTCTATTCCACTGATCCTCCCTTCTGTCTCTTAGCCAGTACCATATTGTTTTGATGACTGATGCTTTATAGTATAGTTTAATGTCTGGTACTGCTAAGCCCCCTTCCTTCACATTTTTTTTCATTATTTCCCTTGATATTCTTGATCTTTTGTTATTCCAAATGAACTTTGTTATAGTTTTTCCTAATTCAGTAAAGACGGTTTTTGATAATTTGATATGTATGGCACTAAATAGATAAATTAATTTGGATAGAATGTTCATTTTCATTATGTTAGCTCATCCTACCCATGAACAATGGTTTTCCAATTCTTGAGATCCAGTTTTACTTTTTTGGAAAGTGTTTTGTAGTTATTTTGGTATAATTCCTGTGTTTGTTTTGGTAGATAGATTCCCAGGTATTTTATATTGTCTAGGGTGATTTTAAATGGTATTTCTCTTTCTACCTCTTGCTGCTCTAATGTGTTGGAAATATATAGAAATGCTGATGATTTATGTGCATTTATTTTGTATCCTGCAACTTTGCTAAAGTTGTTGATTATTTCTATAATCTTCTTAGTTGATTCTCTAGGATTTTTTAAGTAGATCATCATATCATCTGCAAGAATGATAGCTTACTCTCCTCATTGCCTATTTTGATACCTTCAATTTCTTTTTCTTCTCTAATTGCTATTCCTAGTGTTTCTAGTACTATGTTGAATAATAGAGGTGATAATGGGCATCCTTGTTTCACTCCTGATCTTATTGGGAAGGCTTCTAGTTTATCCCCATTTCATATAATGTTCGTTGATGGTAGGTATATACTGTTTATTATTTTTAGTAAGGGTCCTTCTATTACTATACTTTTCAATGTTTTCAATAGGAATTGATGCTGTATTTTGTCAAAGGCTTTTTCAGCATCTATTGAGATAATCATGTGATTTTTGTTTGTTAGACTGTTGATATTGTCAGTTATGTGGATGGTTTTCCTAATGTTGAACCATCCTTGCATTCCTGGTATAAATCCCACCTGATCATGGTGGATGATCTTCTTAATTACTTGCTGGAGTCCCTCTTTCTTCTAGAAGCACATTATTTTCTATCTTGGTGTGGAAGGGTGAGGAAGTTTTAAGATTTGTTCCATCTAAGCCTCCATCTTCCCAGAATCCCTCTCAGAAGCTATTTTCTAGAAGTACTTGGAAAAAGATTGAAAATATAAAAAAAGTCAATTTTAAAGATGTTTTATTATAACCAGAATTATTGAAAAGTTTAGAATAGTGGGGACTGAAGCAAATGTTGTTTTGCTAGATTGTTTATGATTTTTTAGAAGATGATAAGGGCTTGTTTACATATGATTTCCATTAAGTCACAGAACTCTTGGTCTTTTCATATGATTGGTACTACCTATAATTCCCCAGGATTATTACATGTATAAGTAAAAACTCATGTTGGGGAACATTGGTGTAATGGAAAAAATGTTACAGATCTGGAATCTCATAAGACATAGCCTCAACTCCCCAATTTATTATCTGTGGTCCTAATTAAATCATTTTATTCCTCTGTGCCTGTTTCCTCATCCATAAAATGACAAGGTACCAAGTATTTATTAAGCACCTACCATATCAGGTGCTTTATAGATATTATATCAAATCTGGAAGGTAGGTGCTATTATTCCTACTTTATAGCTTAGGAAAGTAGACAAGCATTAGATTATTTGCCCAGGTCACACACGTCTAAGGCAAGAGTTGAACACATTTTCCTGACTCCAGGACTAGTAATCTATCTGTTATTCTTCCTTCAATTTTAATATGTAAAAATCCTAATGTAGAAATCCATGTATGCATATACATAAGCATATTGTAACCTCAGAATCCCAAGTGGAGGTGCAAGCCAACGAAGCAGTTAAGGTCAGTTGGAATGAGTGTATATAAAAGGGTATCTCAACCTGAGACACTCACAAAAGGGTATCCCAATCTGAGACACTCACTCATTCTGGGATTATGGTGCTGGGAGGAAAGAGGGTGGTAGAAACTACCTACTTAGGTCTAGCAAACCTCTGACCAGAAATGCTTAGTGTTATCTAACCCTTTACCCTTATAGACAGCCTGTCATAGCTGTCTCTCACTGGTCCTGATTCAATACTGTTACAGAAAGATCCTGGTAGCAGTTATCAGAAACAGCTCTTCTGAGACAATAGACCTACAATTAGTACCATCTACAATCCATCTTGAATTTATTTATAGCTTTATATAGTGGCATAGAAATAGCTATAGTAGAGGATAAGGAAAGAAGATTTCTGTTGGGGCTTCTGCCCTTCTTTGGGAGAAGCCATCTTTTCATCACCACAGATTGTTAGAAAGTTTTGTCCTATCTATCTCACCTCTCATATTCCCTTTACTCTCTGCCCATCTAATCATTAAAGGATTGTTTTTAACTAAGGTAATTAGTGTCGGAATCCTTTGAACAAGACATCTGTGATAAAAATCTACTTACCTTAGAGACATCCTCCATTTTCTTGTTCTAGCAGCAATTGAGAATCTGAGGAATCAGCTGTGAAGGCATTTTGAACATATCAACTCTCCTCCATTAGGAGATTACATTAAATAACTAGAGACCTCATTTTTTTGTGTGTGAATATACTTTTGTGATATCAAGTACAGCTTGTGGAGAAGTTTTAGTCAGATAATACGAGAAGCCATTGGCTCATCTTCTCTTCAGTTAAGATCAGCTGACAGACCTCTGTACTGGCAGGGGAGGAGAGTGGAGTTCTAACCACATTAGTACACATCCCCAGAGGTTTGAGTTTTCCCTGCCAGCAGCCTGAGTCTTGTACCTTACCATATGCATACATGCATATATATGTATATACTTGTGAAGTGAGTTCCAGTTATTACCTTGAGGCTGAAGGGGATTTGCAACCAAGATTTTCCAGGTCTTGTATGAAGGTACTCTCTTGTATGAATGTACTCATGTTCCCTGGGACACAATCCCACCCTTACATGTGTTTTAAAAAGCTAGTTTGGCAAGTCAAATATAAATTTGATTTCTCTTGGATGAACACTAAAGAAAAATCCTCTCCAACCAATACCTGTCCAAAAGTTTTAAAAGTCTTATTCATTCCTTGCATTAACAGTGGTAATCTCGGAGTATGATTTGTTTTTCTGATTTAGCAACTATAAGGCCAATATCATTCAGGATATCTAGTTACCCCAATTTGTAGGTATTGAGTGGACCTTAATCCAGTCCAAACAATATTTTTTTCCAGTCGTTTTGATGTGTTTCATTCATAGCAGTTATCCATAGAATACACATGTCTTTTGTAACAAAGGCATTTAATTAGGGAGTAATATAAATAACCCAGAGAACATTTCATAACATACATTTTTCAAAGGGAAGAGGACCTTTTTTAAAAACATTTATTAATATTTATTTTTTGAAAAGTTAACATGGTTACATAATTCCTGCTCTTACTTTCCCCTTCACCCCCCGACTTTCCCCAGCCCCACATGGCTGATGTGTATTTCCACTGGTTTTAACATGTGTCATTGATCAAGACCTATTTCTAAATTATTGATAGTTGCATTGGTGTGGTAGTTTTGAGTCTACATCCCCAATCATGTCTGCCTTAGCCCTTGTGTTCAAGCAGTTGTTTTTCTTCTGTTTCCACTCCTGTAGTTCTTCCTCTGAATGTGGATAGCATTCTTTTCCATAGATTGCTCAGAATTTTCCTGGGTCATTGCATTGCTACTAGTTCATCCCATTCACATTCAGAGTTATAATTATCAGTTGTGAATTCTCCAACATTTTGGTATCCTCTCCTAGTTCTACCTCTTCTTCTTACACTATTTCCTTTTTTTTAAAAAAAAACATTTATTAACATACATTTTTAACATGGTAACATGATTCATGCTCCTACTTTCCACTTCACACCCCGCTCTCTCCCCAACCATGGCTGCTGCACATTTCTACTGGTTTTAACATGTGTCATTGATCAAAACCTATTTCCAAATCGTTGATAGTTGCATTGGTGTGGTAGTTTTGAATAAAAATCCCCAATCATTTCCACCCCATCCCATGCGTTCAAGCAGTTGTTTTTCTTATATGTTTCCTCTCCTGCAGTTCTTCCTCTGAATGTGGGTAGCGTTCTTTACGATAAATCCCACAGAATTGTCCTGGGTCATTGCATTGCTGCTGGTACAGAAGTCCATTGCATTCGATTTTACCATATTATATCTCTGTGTACAATGTTCTTCTGGCTCTGCTCCTTTCGCTCTGCATCAGTTCCTGGAGTTCTTTCCAGTTCACCTGGAACTCCTCCAGTTTATTATTCCTTTTAGCACAATAATATTCCATCACCAGCATATACCACCGTTTGTTTAGCCATTTCCCAATTGAAGGACATACCCTCCTTTTCCAGTTCTTTGCCACCACAAAAAGTGTAGCTATAAATATTGTCATACAAGTCTGTTTATCTATGATCTCTTTGGGGTACAAACACAACAATGGTATAGCTAGATCAAAGGGCAGGCATTTTTTATAGCCAATTGAGCATAGTTCCAAATTACCAGCCAGAATGGTTGGATCAGTTCACAGCTCCACCAGCAATGCATCAATGTTCCAATTTTGCCACATCCCCTCCAGCATTCATTATTCTCCCCTTCTTTCATTTTAGCCATTCTGCTAGGTGTGAGGTGATACCTCAGAGTTGTTTTGATTTGCATTTCTCTAATTATTAGAGATTTAGAACACTTTCTCGTGTGCTTATTGATACTTTTGATTTCTTTATCTGAAAATTGCCTATTCATGTCTCTTGCCCATTTATCAATTGGGGAATGGCTTGATTTTTTATACAATTGATTGAACTACTTGTATATTTGAGTAATTAGACCCCTGTCAGAGTTTTTTGTTATAAAGATTTTTTCCCAATTTGTTGTTTCCCTTCTGATTTTGACTACATTGTTTTTGTTTATACAAAAGCTTTTTAGCTTAATATAATCAAAATCATTTAATTTACATTTTGTAATTTTCTCTAACTCTTGCTTGGTTTTAAAGTCTTTCCTTTCCCATAGATCTGACAAGTATACTATTCTGTGTTCACTTAACATGTTTATAGTTTCCCTCTTTATATTCAAGTCGTTCACCCATTCTGAATTTATCTTGGTGTAGGGTGTGAGATGTTGATCTAGACCTAATCTCTCCCATATTGTTTTCCAAATTTCCCAGCAGTTTTTGTCAAATAGTGGATTCATGTCCCAAAAGTTGGGCTCTGGGTTTATCATAGATTGTCTTGCTTATGTCATTAACCCCAAGTCTATTCCACTGATCCTCCTCTCTGTCTTTTAGCCAGTACCATATTCTTTTGATGACTGAAGCTTTGTAGTATACTTTAATATCTGGTACTGCTAGGCCCCCTTCATTCACATTTTTTTTTCATTATTTCCCTTGATATTCTTGATCTTTTGTTATTCCAAATGAAATTTGTTATAGTTTTTCCAAATTCAGTAAAGAAGTTTTTTGGTAGTTTGATAGGAATTGCGCTAAATAGGTAAATTAATTTGGATAGAATTGTCATTTTTATTATGTTAGCTCATCCTACCCATGAGCAATCAATGGCTTTCCAATTGTTTAAATCCAGTTTTATTTGTTTGGAAAGTGTTTTGTAGTTATTTTGGTATAATTGCTGTGTTTGTTTTGGTAGATAGATTCCCAAGTATTTTATATTGTCTAGGGTGATTTTAAATGGTATTTCTCTTTCTACCTCTTGCTGCTCTAATGTGTTGGAATTATATAGAAATGCTGATGATTTATGTGCATTTATTTTGTATCCTGCAACTTTGCTAAAGTTGTTGATTATTTCTACAAGCTTTTTAGTTGATTCTCTAGGATTTTTTAAGTAGACCATCATATCATCTGCAAAAAGTGATAGCTTAGTCTCCTCATTGCCTATTTTGATACCTTCAATTTCTTTTTCTTCTCTAATTGCAACTGCTAGTGTTTCTAGTACTATGTTGAATAATAGAGGTGATAATGGGCATCCTTGTTTCACTCCTGATCTTATTGGAAAGGCTTCTAATTTATCCCCATTGCATATGATGCTCATTGATGGTTTTAGGTATATACTGTTTATTATTTTTAGGAAAGGTCCTTCTATTCCTATACTTTTCAGTGTTATCAATAGGAAGGGATGCTGTATTTTGTCAAAGGCTTTTTCAGCATCTATTGAGATAATCATGTGATTTTTGTTTGTTAGACTGTTGATATAGTCAGTTATGTGGATGGTTTTCCTAATGCTGAACCAAACTTGAATTCCTGGTATAAATCCCACCTGATCATGGTGGATGATCCTCTTAATTACTTGCTGGAGTCTCTTTGCTAGTATTCTGTTTAAGAATTTTGCATCTATGTTCATTAGGGATATTGGTCTAAAGTTTTATGTCTCTGTTTTTGATCTACCTGGCTTTGGGATCAGTTCCATATTTTTGTCATAAAAGGAATTTGGTAGGACTCCTTTTCTGCTTATCATATCAAATAATTTGTATAGTATTGGGATTAGTTGCTTTTGAATGTTTGATAGAATTCACTTGTGAATCCATCAGGTCCTGGTGATTTTTTCTTAGGGAGTTCTTTGATGGCTTTTTCAATTTCTATTTCTGATATGGGATTATTTAGGTATTCTATTTCTTCTGCTGTTTATCTAGGCAATTTATATTTTTGTAAATATTCATCCATATCTCCTAAATTGTTGTATTTGTTGCCATATAATTGGGCAAAGTAGTTCTTAATTATTGCCTTAATTTCCCCCTCATTAGAGGTGAGGTCTCCCTTTTCATCTTTGATACTGTCAATTTGGTTTTCTTCTTTCCTTTTTTTATTAGATTGACCAGTACTTTGTCTATTTCATCTGTTTTTTCAAAATACCAGCTTCTGGTCTTATTTATTAATTCAATAGTTCTTTTATTTTCAATTTTTTTAAATTTCTCCCTTGATTTTTAGTATTTCTAATTTAGTTTTCATCTGGGGATTTTTAATTTGCTTGCTTTCTAGTTTTTTGAGTTGCATACCCAATTCATTAAACTCTGCCCTCCTTAATTTGTTAATATATGCACTCAAGGATATAAATTTCCCCCTGAGTACTGCCTTGGCTGCATTCCACAGAGTTTGGTAGGATGTCTCATCATTGTCGTTCTCTTCAATGAAATTGTTGATTGTTTCTATGATTTCTTCTTTGACAAATTGGTTTTGGAGAATCATATTGTTTAATTTCCAATTGGTTTATGATATACCTGTCCAGGTGCCCTTACTAATTAATATTTTCATTACATTATGATCAGAGAAGGTTACATTTATTATTTCTGCTCTTTTGCATTTGTTTGCAATGATTCTATGCCCTATAACATGGTCAATCTTTGTGAATGTGCAATGTGCAGCTGAAAAGAAGGTGTTTTCCTTTTTGTCCCTATTTATTTTTCTCCACATATCAATTAAATCTAATTTTTCTAGGACTTAATTCACCTCTCTTACCTCTTTCTTATTTATTTTTTGGTTTGATTTATCTAGATCTGAAAGAGGAATATTTAGATCTCCCACTATTATGGTTTTACTATCTATTTCCTTCTTGAGCTCTGCCAGTTTCTCCTTTATGAATTTGGATGCTATGCCACTTGGTGCATATATATTGAGAAGTGTTATTTCCTCATTGTTTATACTGCCTTTAATCAGGATGTAATGACCTTCCCTGACTTTTTTAATCATATCTATTCTTACTTTGGCTTTGTCAGAAATCATAATAGCCACTCCTGCCTTCTTTTTCTCATTTGACACCCAAAAGGTTTTGCTCAAGCCCTGAACCTTAAAATTCTGTATGTCCACCTGCCTCATATGTGTTTCTTGTAGACAACATATGGTAGGATTTTGGTTTCTAATCCACTCTGCTATTTGCTTCCGTTTTATGGGCGAGTTCATCCCATTCATATTCAGAGTTATAATCATCAGTTGTGCATTTGCTCACATTTTCATATCCTCCCCTATTCCTACCCCCTTTTTCTTATACTATTTCCTTTTAAACCAGTGGTTTGCTATTAAGCCACTATCCCTTATCCCCTCCCTTGATTATCATCCTTTTTTACCCCCTCTCTTATTTTCACCCCCTTTTTGTTTTTAAAGGCCTTATGACTTCCCTCCCCCTTCTTCTCCCCTCCCTTTTTTTTTGACCTCCCCACTCCCATGCTCCCCTTGGTTTATCCCTTCTGACTTTCTCAGAAGGGTTAGATAAGAGCTTTATGTCCCAATCAATAGTATAGCTACTCTTCCCTCTCTGGGTTGATTACACTGAGAGTAAGTTATGATTATTACCTCTTAATGCTCTCTTCCTCTCATTCTTATAATAGTATTTGTCCCCTCCCCTTCCCATGCCCTCTTTGTGTGTAATAGAATATCCTATTTTTCTTATTCACTCAAGTTTCCCTTGGTGTCCCCTACTATTCACCCCCTCTTTCCCATCCCCCATGTCATCTTAGATTATTTAGTGTTCCACCCTCACCATGTGAATTATTCTTCTAATTACTATAATATTGAATACTATAATAGTGAATAGAGTTCACTACAGAGAATTATACATAACCTTTATCTACATAGGAATATAGATAATTAGATCTTACTGAGGCCCTTAAAAAGGTAAATTTAAAAATTATAAATTTTCTTTCTTTCCCCTCTGTTTCTTATTTACCTTTTCATGTTTCTCTCGATTTTTGTGGTTGGATATCAGACTTTCCATTTAGCCCTGATCTTTTCTGTGCAAATACTTGGAATTCTTCAATTTTGTTGAATGCCCATACTTTCCCCTGGAAATATATAGTCAATTTTGATGGGTAGTTGATCCGTGGTTGCAGGCCCAGCTCTCTTGCCTTTCTGAATATCGTATTCCAAGCCCTGTGGTCTTTTAGCGTGGAGGCTGCCAGATCCTGTGTGATCCTGATTGGTGTTCCTTGATATTTGAATTGTCTCTTTCTGGCTTCTTGTAAGATTTTTTCTTTTGCTTGAAAGCTCTTGAATGTGGCAATTATATTCCTGGGTGTTTTCTTATCTGGATCAAATGTCATGGGTGTTCTATGGATCCTTTCAATGTCTATATTGCCCTCTTTTTGTAGGACTTCAGGGCAATTTTGCTGAATAATTTCTTTAAGTATGGAGTCCAAGTTTCTATTAATTTCTCGTTTTTCTGGAAGACCAATGATTCTCAAATTGTCTCTTCTAGACCGGTTTTCTTGGTCTGTCACTCTCTCATTGAGATATTTCAGGTTTCCTTCTATTTTTTCAGTCTTTTGACTTTGTTTTATTTGCTCTTGTTGTCTTGAGAGATCATTAGCTTCTAATTGCTCAATTCTAGCCTTTCGAGATTGGTTTTCGGCTATAATCTTTCTGTTTTCGGCTATGATCTTTTGGTTTTCGGTTATAATCTTTTGGTTTTTGGCTATAATCTTCTGGTTTTCCTTTTCGCTCTGGTCATTTCTGGTGTTCAATTTGCTTATCAGTTCATTTGATTTCTGAGCCTCACTTTCCAATTGCAAGATTCTACCTTTTAGACTGTTATTTTCTTGCCAGATCTCTTCCATTTTCCTTAAAATCTCAGTTTTGAACTCTTCTATAACTTGTGACCTGTTTTCCTTATTTGAGGTGGGTCCAGATGCTTGTTTGTTCTCTTTCTCTGTTTGCTCGGTTGTCTGGATTTTCTCTGTGTAAAAGTTGTGGAGTGTTAAAGACTTTTTTTACTTGTTAATCTTTCTCTTCTGAACTTCCTGAGTCTGGGTTGCCATCATTAGCCCAGTAGCTTCTCAGCTTTATTCTCGCACTCAGGGTCTGTCCGCGGTCTTTTGGCTTCTGAGGTCTGAGGTCTGGTTTTTTCCAAGGTCAAGCCCTGTGGTGGACCCCATTGCTTGATCCTCTGCCAGAGGTTCCTTTACAAGTTTCAGGGTGCTGCTTCCACAGTCATATACCCGTCTGCACTGGTTCCCCACTCAGGGTTTCAGAGCTTTAGCTCATGGCTCTGTCTGCCTCCACCCACACCTCCGCCAAGCCTGCGCTCTGAGCCCGTGCTCTGAGCCCTGCACCTGTGCTCTGCGCCCTGTGCTCACGCTCTGCGCCCTGCACCCACGCTCTGCTCTCGTGTTCAGAGTTCGTGTACATTCTTTAGCTTTTTGGGGTCCCAAATCTTGCTGCTCTCAGGAACAGGCCCTGGAGCTGCCAAGGACTCGATGGGTGCCCCAAACTTGCTCTATTTCTTTTTAGCTGGCTTTGGTGCTATAGGTGGTGTGTGTGGAGGGGTTGGGGGTGGGGTGGTTGCTCAGCCCGCGATTTAGTGACAGCTGTTTCACCCCTTTATAGCATGGAAAAGTCCCAATTCCACATACCTTCCACTCTGCACCCTGTTGTGGGGTTCCTCCATTCATCTGGACTTGTTTTTATTTCCCCTTGAGGAGTGTAGGAAAATATAAGTAATGGGGTTACCAGGGATATTAAAATCAACTATGAGGTTTGTAGGAACACTCTCTGGGATGTAAGAGAGACTATAACTAAACACTGAAGCCTTGTACAGCTACACCACTCCCAACTGGAAAAATAACAACCAACTGTCACTCTGGCCAGAGGCCTTGAATTAACTGACAAGGTAACAAGGTAAAATTGGGTTTTAATTAGAAACAACTAAAAGGAGGGATAGGAATGACTACTCTAAAATTTTAACACCTAATAACAAAAACCAAAGGGACAAGGAAGGACTTATTCACTACACTAATTTAAACTATCTAACTAACAGGGCCCAAGGAGCTATACTGGAGTCTCTGGGTTTCTGCCTCACACCTGGAACCTGCCAGGTTTGAGTACAGCTGGGGCTTTTGTGGCTTTGGGATTTCTCACTGCAATCCACTGATGATGTCTGGATGCCAGGAGCTACAGTTGTCTCAGGAACTAAGCAGTAAGGGTTTTGCTTGAAGCACTGTCCTCTTCTCTTGTTCTTTCCTTAAATGCCACACCCCACAGGATCCCAGGGGAAAACAGGATGCAAGGTGTCCTTTGCTCTGAGTTCTCCCAGGCTGGCAACAGTTTTTGACTACCACTAATGGAGTCCACACACAGAACACAGATAGACTTCCTCCTCCTTCATTGCAACCTGGAATTCCCAGCTCCAGCTCCTTCCTGCTAGGTACTTCCTAATCAATATATAATCAATACCTAATAACTAGCTAATCTAATCTTTCTCATAACAGGAGTCTTGTGTGTTTTGGTCAGAAGAGGTTAAGAGCTGCTTTTTACTCTGACACCATCTTAACCCGGAACTGTTCCCTGTCTTTTTTAATAATATCTATTTTTACTTTGGCTTTTTCAAAAATCATGATAGCCACTTCTGCCTTCTTTTTCTCATTTGATGCCCAAAGATTTTTTCAAACCCTTAACCTTAAATTTGTGTATGTCCACCTGCCTCATATGTGTTTCTTGTAGACAAGATATGGTAGGATTTTGGTTTCTAATCCACTCTGCTATTTTCTTCCTTTTTATGAGAGAGTTCATCCCATTCCCATTCAGAGTTATAATCATCAGTTGTGCATTCACTGATATTTTTTATCCTCCCCTAGACCCACCCCTTCTTCTTACACTATTTTCTTTTAAACCAGTGGTTTGCTTTGAGCTGGTATCCCTAGTCCCCTCCTTTGATTAACTTCCCTTTCTACCCCCTCCCTTGTTATTCCTCTCTTTTTATTTTTAAAGGCCTAATGAATTCCCTCCCACTTCTTTTCCCCTCCCTTTTTTGACCTCCCCACTCCCCTGCTCCCCTTGCTTTATCCCTTCTGACTTTCTTAGAAGGGTTATATAAGAGTTTTTTTTATCCCAATGTATAATGTAGCTACTCTTCCGTCTCTGGTTTGATTACACTGAGAGTAAGGTTTAAATATTACCTCTTAATGCTCTCTTCCTCTCCTTCTTATACTAGTATTTGTCCCCTCCCCTTCCCATGCCCTCTTTGTGTGTAATAGAATATCCTATTTTTATTGTTCACTCAAGTTTCTCTTGGTTTCCCCTACTATTCACCCCCCTCTCTCCTACCCCCTATGTCGTCTTAGACCATTTAGTATTCCACCCTTTCCCTATGAATTATTCTTCTGATTGCTATAATAGTGAATACTATAATAGTGAATAGAGTTCACTACAGAGAATTATACATAGCATTTCTCCACATAGGAATACCAATAATTAGATCTTATTGAAGCCCTTAAAGAGGCTAATTTAAAAAATTATGAGTTTCCTTTCTTTCCCCTCTGTTTCTTAGTTACCTTTTCATGTTTCTCTTGATTTTTGTGGTTGGATATCAAGTTTTCCATTTAGTCCTGGTGTCTTCTGTGCAAATACTTGGAAATCTTCAATTTTTTTGAATGCCCATTCTTTCCCCTGGAAATATATAGTCAGTTTTGATGGGGAGTTGATCTGTGGTTTTAGGCCAAGTTATCTTGCCTTTCTGAATATCATATTCCAAGCCTTGCAGTCTTTTAGCGTGGAGGCTGCCAGATCCTGTTTGATCCTAATTGGTGCTCCTTGATATTTGAATTGTCTCTTTCTGGCTTCTTGTAAGATTTTTTCTTTTACTTGGAAGCTCTTGAATTTGGCAATTATATTCCTGGGTGTTTTCCATTCTGGGGATAGTGTAGAGGGTGATCTATGGATCCTTTCAATGTCTATATTGCCCCCATGTTGTAGAACTTCAGGGCAATTTTGCTGAATAATTTCTTTTAGTATGGATCCAAGTTTCTATTAATTTCTACTTTTTCAGGAAGAACAATTATTCTCAGATTGTCTCTTCTAGTCTGGTTTTCTTGGTCTGTTACTTTCTCATTGAGATATTTCATGTTTCATTCTATCTTATCAGTCTTTTGACTTTGTTTTATTTGTTCTTGTTGTCTTGAGAGATCATTAGCTTCTAATTGCTCAATTCTAGCCTTTAAAGTCTGGTTTTCCTTTTCTATCTGCTCATTTCTGGTGTTCAATTTGCTTATCAGTTCATTTGATTTCTGAGCCTCACTTTCCAATTGCAAAATTCTGCCTTTTAAACTGTTATTTTCTTGCCAGATCTCTTCCATCTTTCTTATCATCTCTGATTTGAACTCTTCAAGAGCTTGTGACCAGTTTTCATTGTTTTGGGATGGTTTGGATATGGTTACTTGTTTGTCCTCCTCTGTTGTCTGGATTTTCTCTGTGTAAAAGTTGTCAAGTGTTCCAGAGTTCTTCTTGATAATCTTTCTCTTCTGGGCTTCCCTATGGCTTGCCATTGTTAGCTCAGCACCTTCTCAGCTTTGTCCTCACACTCAGGTTATGTCTGCACTGTCTAGGCTCCTGAGGTCTCAGATCTCCTTGTTCTCGGGGAGCCTCCTGGTCGTCCCTGGTCTGCACCTCTGCCCGAGGATCTTCAGCAGTCTCAGGGGCTGCTTCCACAGCCATCTGCACAGGGTCCCCATTCGTGGTCCAAGCCTGTGCTTGAGATCCTTGTCTGCGCCTAGGGTACTGCCTTCACCCACGCAGGTGCTCTGGAGAGTCCATGCATGTTCTTTAGCCTCTTGGGGTCCCAAGTCTTGCTACTCTCAGGAATAAGCCCTGAAGCTGCCAGTGACTTAATGAGTGCCCCAAATATGCTTTAACTCTTGTGGGCTGGTCTTGGCACTGAGCTTGGTGTGAGGGGTGGGGGACAGGCTTCTTCCTTTCCATTTTAGTGAGAGCTGCTTCACCCCTTTATCGTGTGGAAATGTCCCGATTCCATGTTCCTTCAATGCTGCCCCTGTTGAGGGGTCCCTTCATGCATCTGGATTCATTTTTATGTCCCCTTGAGGAATCCTGTATGCTTTGGTTAGGAGAGATCGAGCAGTGCTGTTCCTTACTCTGCCGCCATCTTAATCAGAAGTCCACTATTTCCTTTTAAACCAGTGGTTTGCTTTATGCCTGTAACCCTTGTCCCCTCCCTTGATTTACAGCCCTTTCTACCCCCTCCCTTATTATTCCTCTCTATTTATTTTGAAGGCCTAATGAATTTCCTCCCCCTTCTTCTCCCCTCCCCTTTATGACCTCCCCACTCCCCTGCTACCCTTGGTTTTTCCCTTCTGACTTTCTCAGTAGGGTTGGATAGAGTTTTATATCCCAATGGATAAAGCTACTCTTCCAGCTCAGGGTTAATTACACTGAGAGTAAGGTTTAACTATTACCTCTTAATGCTTTCTTCTTCCCCGTCTTATAATAGTATTCATCCCTTCCCCTTCCCGTGCCCTCTTTGTGTGTAATAAAATATCCTATTTTTAGGGGCAGCTGGGTAGCTCAGTGGATTGAGAGCCAAGCCTAGAGACGGGAGGTCCTAGGTTCAAATCTGGCCTCAGACACTTCCCAGCTGTGTGACTCTGGGCAAGTCACTTGACCCCCATTGCCTACCCTTACCACTCTTCCACCAAGGGGCCAATACACAGAAGTTAAAGGTTTAATAATAAAAAAAAATTTAAAAAAAATATCCTATTTTTCTTATTCGTTCAAGTTTTACTTGGTGTCCTGTACTATTCACCTCCCTCTTTCCCACCCCCATATCATCTTAGACCATTTAGTATTCCAACCTCTCCCTATGAATAATTCTTCTAATTACTATAATAGTGAATACTATAACAGTAAATAGAGTTCCTTACAGAGTTATACATAACGTTTCTCCACACAGGGACACCAATAAATTAGATCATATTGAAGCCCTTAAAGAGGCAAATTTAAAAAATACGAGTTTCCTTTCTTTCCCTTCTGTTTCTTATTTACCTTTTCATGTTTCTCTTGATTTTTGTGGTTGGATATCAAGTTTTCCATTTAGTCCTGGTGTCTTCTGTGCAAATACTTGGAAATCTTCAATTTTTTTGAATGCCCATACTTTCCCTTGGGAGTTTATGGTTAGTTTTGATGGGTAGATGATCCTTGGTTGTAGACCGAGTTCTCTTGCCTTTCTGAATATCATTTTCCAAGCCTTGCAGTCTTTTAGCGTGGAGGCTGCCAGATCTTGTGTTATCCTGATTGTTGCTCCTTGATATCTGAATTTTCTCTTTCTGGCTTCTTGTAAAATTTTTTTCTTTTACTTGGAATCTCTTTAATTTGGCCATTATATTCCTTGGTATTGTCTTTTTAGAGTCTAGTGTAGAGGGTGATCTATGGATCCTTTCAATGTCTATATTGCCCTCTTGTTGTAGAATTTCAGGGCAGTTTTGCTGAATAATTTCTTTAAGTATGGATTCCAAATTTCTATTAATTTCTGCTTTTTCAGGAAGAACAATGATTCTCAGATTGTCTCTTTTAGATCTCTTTTCTTAGTCTGTCATTTTCTCATTGGGATATTTCATGTTTCCTTCTATTTTATCAGTCTTTTGACTTTGTTTTATTTGTTCTTGCTGTTTTGAGAGATCATTAGCTTCTAATTGCTCAATTCTAGCGTTTAGGGACTGGTTTTCAGCTATAATCCTTTGTTTTTCCTTTTCTATCTGGTCATTTCTGGTGTTCAATTTGCTTATCAGTTCATTTGATTTCTAAGCCTCACTTTCCAATTGCAAAATTCTGCCTTTTAAATTGTTATTTTCTTGCCAGATTTTGGTTTTCAATTTGCTTACCATTTTGTTTGATTTTTGGACATCTTTCTCCAGTTGGGAGTTTCTGTCTTCTAACCTGTTTGTTTCCTTTTAAGCTATTTCCCACTTCTCTCGCCAAATCTCTTCCATCTTCCTCATGATCTCAGATTTGAACTCTTCAATAGCTTGTGGCCAGTTTTCATTATTTTGGGAAGGTTTGGATATGATTACTTGTTTGTTCTGGTCTTCTTTTGCTCTTTTTTCTGTATTTTATCTGTGTAAAAGTTGTCGAGTGTTACAGATTTCTTCTTGATGAACTTTCATTTTTGGGGTTCTTGTCTCTTGCTTGCCATTGTTATCTCTGTGCCCTCTTGGGTTTATCCTCACACTCAGGATCTCTCTGCACTCTTTAGGCTCCTGAGGTCTCAGTTATTCTCAGGATCAAGCCTCCTGGTGGTCCCCTTACTTGTTCCTCTGACTGATGTTCCTTTAACAGTCTCAGGGCATTGCTTCCACAGTTGTGAACCCCACTCAAGGTCCACACCTGCTCTCAAGATCCAAGTCCTTGCTTGGGCTCAGGATTCTTCTCTGGGCTTGTGTCAGTGCCCGCACTCATGCCTGTGCTCAGGGTCTGAGTTTAAGTCCATGTGTGTTCTTTAGCCTCTTGGTGTCTTATGTCTTGCTGCTCTCAGAAGCAGGCCCTGGTGACCCTAGGTAGCTGCCAAGGACTTAATCTGTGCCCCAAACTTGCTCTAACTCTTGTGAGCTGGCTTTGGCACTGTAGGTGGTGTAGGGTGGGAGAGGGGTTTGCTCACCTTGCGTTTTAATGAGAGCTGTTTCACCCCTTTATAGCATGGAAATCCCCAAATTCCACATACCTCCAATGCTGAGCCCTGTTGTGGGGTCCCTTTGTACCTCTGGATTTGTTTTTATGTCTTCTTGAGGAGTCCTGGATGTTTTGGTTCAGAGAGGTTAAGCAGCTGCTTTTTACTTGGCCACCATCTTAACCAGGAAGTCGGGAAGAGGACCTTTTTAGGAATTATTTGGTAGTTAGTGTCTAAAAGGAGCACATGGATTCCCACTCAGGATGGGATTCACATATAGACAACACACCTAGGACCAGATGGATTCACAAGTGAATTCTATCAAACATTCAAAGAATATGTAATCCCCAAACTATACAAACTATTTGACATAATAAGCAAAGAAGGAATTCTACCAAATTCCTTTTATGACACAAATATGGCATCAATCCCAAAACCAGGTAGACCAAAAACAGAGAAAGAAAACTACAGACCAATCTCCTTAAAGAACATAGATGCAAAAATCTTAAATATAATACTAGCAAAAATATTTCAGCAAGTGATCATGAGGATTACTCATTATGATCAAGAGGGATTTATACCAGGAATGCAAAGATGGTTCAATATTTGGAAAACCATTCACATAATTGACGATATCAACAAGCAAGCCAACAAAAAACACATGATTATCTCAATAGATGCAGAAAAAGCCTTTGACAAAATACAACACCCATTCCTATTGAAAACACTAGAAAGTACAGGAATGCAAGAGTCTTTCCTAAAAATTATAAACAGTATATATCTTAAACCATCAACAAGCATCATCTGTAATGGGGATAAATTAGAAGCCTTCCCAATAAGATCAGGCATGAAACAAGGATGCCCATTATCACCTCTATTATTTAACATTGTACTAGAAACACTAGCAGTAGCAAGTAGAGAAGAAAAAGAAATTGAAAGTATTAAAATCGGCAATGAGGAGAATTAGATATCACCCTTTGTAGATGATATCATAGTCTTCTTAAAAAATCCTAGAGAATCAACTAAAAAGCTAGTTGAAATAATCAACAACTCTAGCAAAGTTGCAGGATACAAAATAAACCCACATAAATCATCAACATTTCTATATATTTCCAACACATCTCAGCAACAAGAGTTAAAAAGAGAAATTCCAGTTAAAATCACACTAGAAATTATAAAATACTTAGGAATCTATCTACCAAAACAAACACAGGAATTATGTGAACACAACTACAAAACACTTTCCAAACAATTAAAACTAGATCTAAGCAATTGGAAAAACATTTATTATTCATGAGTAGGATGAGGTAACATAATAAAAATGACTATTCTACCCAAATTAATTTACTTAATTAGTGCCATACCTATCAAACTACCAAAAACTTTTTTACTAAATTAGAAAAAAACTATAACAAAGTTTATTTGAATGAACAAATGAATCAAGAATATCAAGGGAAATAATGTTAAAAAAAACTGTGAAGGAAGGTGGTGGCTTAGCAGTACCAGATATTAAACTGTACTATAAAGCAGCAGTCATCAAAACAATATGGCTAAGAGATAGAAAGGAGGATCAGTGAAATAGACTTGGTGTAAGTGAAATCAACAAGATAGTCTATGATAAACCCAAAGAACCCAGCTTTTGGGACAAAAATCTTTTAATTTACAAAAACTTCTGGGAAAATTAGAAAACAGTATGGGAGAGATTGGGCCTAGATCAACATCTCACACCCTACACCAAAATAAATTTAGAATGGGTGAATGATTTGAATATAAAGAAGGAAACTATAAGTAAATTAGGTGAACACAGAATAGTATACTCATCAGATCCCTGGGTAAGGAAAGATTTTAAAACCAAACCAGAGTTAGAAAAAAGTACAAAATATAAAATAATTAATTTTGATTACATTAAATTAAAAAGGTTTCATACAAACAAAACCAGTGCTACCAAAATTAGAAGGGAATCAACCAATTGGGAAAAAAATCTTTATAACAAGAAACTCTGACAAAGGTCTGACTACTCAGATATATAAGGAGCTAAATCAATTGTAGGAGAAATCAATCCCCAATCATAATGGGCAAGGGATATGAATAGGTAATTTTCAGATAAAGAAATCAAAGTTAAAAAGTGTTCTAAATCTCTTACAATTAGAAAAATGCAAATCAAAACAACTCTTAGATGCCCACTCACACCTTTCAGATTGGCTAACGTGACAGCAAAGGAAAGTAATAAATGTTGAAGGGAATGTAGCAAAATTGGGACATTAATACATTGCTGGTGGAGTTGTGAATTGTTCCAACCATTCTGGATGGCAATTTGGAACTATGCCCAAAGGGTAATCAAAGACTGTCTGCTCTTTGCTCCAGTCATACCACTACTGAGTTTATACCCCATAGAGACCATAAGGAAAAAGACATGTACAAAAGTGTTTATAGCCACTTTGAAGTGGCAAAAAACTGGAAAATGAGGTTATGCCCTTCAATTGGAGAACGGCTGAACAAATTGTGGTATCTGCTGGTGATGGAATACTATTGTGTTCAAAGGAATATCAAACTGGATAAATTCAATGTGAACTGGAATGACCTGCAGGAATTTATGCAGAGTGAAAGGAGCAGGATCAGGAGAACATACACAGAGACTGATACACTGTGGTAAAAATTGAATGTAATGGACTGTTCTACTAGCAGCAATGCAATGATCCAGGACAACTCTGAGGGACTTATGAGAAAGAACACTATTCACATTCAGAGGAAGGTTTATGGAAGTAGAAACACAGAAGGAAGACAAGTGCTTGAACATATGGGTTGATGGAGATATGATTTGGGATGTAGACTCTAAACAATCACCCCAGGGCAACTATTAATAATATGGAAATAAGTCTTGATCAATGACACATGTAAAACTACTGGAAATATGCCTTGGCTACAGAGGTGGGGGTTGGTTGGAAGTGGGGAGGGGAGAGAAAGAACATGAATCATGTAACTATGGAAAAATATTCTAACAAAATAATTAATTAATTGAAAAAAATTTTGCCTCTCTCCAGCAATCACTATCTTCTTTGCAAAAATGCCAGTTCTTGTGTTGGCTACAGGAGTCCAAGAGACTCCATGATCTCTGTTGATTTCTCTCAAACACACATTATAACCTACCCTTTTTTTTCTCAGGTTTCCCTATTGTGGCAATTAGGACTATTTTCTTTACTATCAAAAACGAAAAAAAGAGGCAATATGATATAATGTACCGTGTTATTCTTGAAATCAGGAAGGCTGAATTCAGATCCTTCCTCAGACATTTTCAGGCGGTGAGACCCTAGACAAGTCACCTAAGTTCTCAGACTCTTTTTCCCTAAATATAAAATGAAGAGCATTGAATGAGTTCTCATTTCCTTTCCAGCTCTAAATCTCTGATCCTTTTAGAGGGCTTTCATAAATGTAAAACTCAACACAAATTTTGAGTATTTCAAAACCTGACATGGTGTCAATAACACTTCATTTTTTATTACCCAAGTTCATACAGATAGTAACCATCAAAATCAGTATTGGAATCCTCATCATCTGAATCAAGTCTAATATTTTGTTGTTCCTCATTTCATAATTTTGTCCTTCTATTGCTCTTTGCTGAGAGACAAACAGAAAAATCACTAAACTGTTATGAGGAAGATTATTAAGTTATCATTTAGGAGACCTTACAGGAAAGGCTGGAGAATTCCACATGGAATTGGGAAGCAGAAAGTGGCTTGCTCTCTCTTTGAGAAGGACTCCATGGTGTTTGAGACAAGCTGTAACTGACCCTGGGAGACCTCAGAACTAGTGGAGCTGAGAGTGGTGAAGGTTGAAAGCAGAGGACATCAATTCTGCAAGACAGCACTGAGTAAGGAAGTGGCCTGTGATCTGGTGGACAGCTTGCAGTCTTCCTCTCCCTACTGGGCTACTTTGGATCATCAGTTCTGGAGTAGTTGGCTCCTGGCATCCTGATAACATCTCTGGCTGTTAGGATTCCCACTCCAGTTCTGCTGTTCTCTGGGCCCTGTCTGGCTTAGGTCTTAGTTGAGTGTAATTAATTCCCTCCCCTGACCCTATGATTTGCCCTTAGTCTGAAAGTGTAGAAACCCCTATTCCCATACTTTACTATTGTTTCCTTAATTAAAATTGTTATAAACTCTAGCCATTTGCCTTCCGGCTCCATAGGCCCCTTGCCTTGATGATGCAGAGTGACAGTTAGGGCCTAACTGCCACTTCTGTTAACAGATACCTCCTTAGTTCATACCCAGTCTCCCTACCTTGTTTGGTACTGTCTTCTGTCATTCCTGTCTCCCTCACACCCACTGAGCCCACAAAATCATATTTAAGGCAACAACCCTGGTTATTCCCCAATATAATTCATAGAATATTATATCTCCTCTCCTCTCTTCTCTTCTCCTTTCTTTTCTACCTGTATATTTCTGACTCTGATTCTGTCTCTGCCTCTTTTTCCATCTCTCTGTGACTATCTCTCTCCTTGCTCTCTTTCCTCTTCCTTTGTCTGTGAGGGTCTGTCTAGATCCCTCTCTCTCCTCTGCCTTTCCATCTCTACCATTTCAATTTAGTCACTGCATTATTTTAAAAAATAGAGAATAAAAGTAGTCAAATAATATCTGGTTGGCTCAATGCTGGTGTTATTTTTATTGGCAGGAAGCTCTGAGTGGTTCAAAGATGGCCATTAACACTGTGACAGAAAGTGCTGACAGGGTGATTATGAGATTAACACCCTAGATTATATTAAGAGAACCAAAACCTCACTCTTAACTGTCAATGAAAAAGAAAAATTAGAGAGGCATAAAGATTTTGCATGTTAAGGAGCCCTGCTATGTGTTCATAGAACAACTGCTATTCCCCTGTTTGCTACCAAGTTCTACTGGCACTTCAGAACATTCTCTTTGGACTTATCAAGTGATTTCATTAGGGAAAGTCATTGCTGGAACAAGGCTATGATGTTTAATGGTCCTTCTATTTAGCTATTTTCACACCTAGTTTAGCCAGGGAAAATTATAAGTTCCTTGCCAAACCTTGTTCTCTGACCCTCATTTCTGGGCAGTAGCTCCAAGTTAAGCATACTACAGTGGATAAAACACTGGACTTGAAGTTAGGGAGATCAGGGTTCAAATATTTCCCAATTAACAATATAGGGATAATAATAATATTATGTCCCCTTTAGAGTTACTGTGAGGATCAAATGTGTTCAAGTTTGTAAAGCACTTTGCAAACCTCAAAAGTATTATACATATTATTGTTATTATTAACAGTAATATTTTCTTCTTTTTCAGTAGAGTTCAGAGAGAAATAAATTCTACCAATTTCTTACATAATCTACATTTATCAATGACTCCAGATTAAAGGTAATCTTTTCATAATTTCTGGTAGTGATGATCTGATCCTGAATTTCCATCTCCATTTCCATAAATAAATTTTCTAATATATGCTGAGACAGATGTATATGTATACTGATATGTATATATATATTATATGTATATGTGTATATATATTATAGGTATACTTATAACCATTCTTAGTTGAATTTTGCAAGTTAAGTTGTGTGTACCTGTTATCAGTCTTAATTTTTGCTCAGGAAAGCTGTATCTGCTTATTCTAAAGATGTCTCTATAAGTTTGTTACCAGTTTATTGTGTGTTTTAAGAAGACATTTTTCTATAGATGGATTGGGGAGATGGAACTTGTGTTTCAGTAATATTCAATGAGTTTTGCTAGAATTCTTTCTGAATCTGGTATGGTTTGTTTTATAGTTCTGATGTTGTAGATCAAGACTAATGTGATTACATCACTATTCATTGCAATCTGTTCTCCCCAATCAACTTTGATTTCAGGATGCCATAAGCCTCAATACATATTTAGCAATGTCTTCTCCTTGAAGCATTTATACTCATTGTGTCTTGCTGGATGGTGCCTTTATCCATTGGCTCAATATTCACATTGGCTCAAGTATTCACACTCAGAGTTTTTAGTCTGTATACTTTCTTGGCGTATATTAATAATTTTATACCCATTCATCCAAAATCATATTTTATATCATTGGAGAAAGATTTCTCATAATGAAGTTGCCTAATTGTTTTTTAAGTCATCATTTGATGACAGCCATATGTATGTATGCAAGGGTTAAGAAGACATTTTGGTTCAACTTCTTCTTTGGTTTGGAAATGTGCTTCATTTTTTTAACATTTAATAATATTAATTTTTAGAAAAGTTAACATGGTTACATGGTTAATGCTCTTACTTTCCCTTCACCCCCCTCAACTTCCCCCCTCATAGCCGATGCACATTTCCATTGGTTTTAACATGTGTCACTGATCAAGACCTATTTCCATATTATTGATAATTACATTGGTGTGGTAGTTTTGAGTCTACATCTCCAATCATGTCCACATCAACCCATGTGTTCAAGCAGTTGTTTTTTCTTCTGTGTTTCCATGTCTCATCATCGTCATTCTCTTCAATGAAATTGTTGATTGTTTCCATGATTTCTTCTTTGACTAGCTGGTTTTGGAGAATCATATTATTTAATTTCCAATTAGTTTTTGATTTCCTGTCCAGGTGCCCTTACTAATTATTAATTTTATTGCATTATGATCTGAGAAGGTTACATTTATTATTTCTGCTATTTTGCATTTGTTTCCAATGTGTCAATGCCCTATTACATGGTCAATCTTTGTGAATGTACCATGTGCAGCTGAAAAGAAGGTGTTTCCCTTTTTGTCCCTATTTATTTTTCTCCACATATCTATTAAATCCAATTTTTCTAGGACTTTATTCACCTCTCTTACCTCTTTTTAATTTATTTTTTGGTTTGATTTATCTAGATCTGAAAGAGGAATATTTAGATCTCCCACTAGTATGGTTTTACTATCTATTTCCTTCTTGAGCTCTGTCAGTTTTTCCTTTAGGAATTTGGATGCTATGCCATTTGGTGCATATATATTGAGCAGTGTTATTTCCTCATTGTCTATACTGCCTTTTATCAGGATGTAATTACCTTCCCTGTCTTTTTTTAATCATATCCATCTTTACTTTGGCTTTGTCAGAAATCATGATCGCCACACTCCTGCTTTCTTTTTCTCATTTGAAGCCCAAAAGACTTTGCTCAAGCCCTTAATCTTAAACTCGTGTGTGTCCACCCGCCTCATATGTGTTTCTTGAAGAAAACCTATGGTAGGCTTTTGCTTTCCAATCCACTCTGCTATTTGCTTCTGTTTTATGGGCAAGTCCATCCCATTCACATTCAGAGTTATAATTATCAGTTGTGTATTCCCCAACATTTTGATATCCTCCCCTAGTCCCACCCCTTCTTCTTACACTATTTCCTTTTAAACCAATGGTTTGCTTTAAGCTGGTAACCCTTGTCTCCTCCCTTGATTTACTTCCCTTTCTACCCCTTCACTTATTATTCCCCTCTTTTTATTTTAAGGCCTAATTAATTCCCTCCCCTCTTCTTCTTCCCTACCATTTTTGACCTCCCCACTCCCCTGCTACCCTTGGTTTATCCCTCCTGACTTTCTCAGTAGGGTTAGATAGAGTTTTATATCCCAATGGATATAGCTACTCTTCCCTCTCAGGGTTAATTATACTGAGAGTAAGGTTTAAATATTTCCTCTTAATGCTCTCTTCGTCTCCTTCTTATTCATTATTTATCCCTTTCATTCATTCTTATTCATCCCTTCCCCTTCCCATGCCCTCTTTGGGTATAATAAAATATCCTATTTTTCTTATTCATTCAAGTTTTTCCAGGTGTCCTCTACTATTCACCCCCTTCTTTCCCACCCCCACCCCCCATATCATCTTAAACGTTTAGTATTCCAACCTCTCCCTATGAATAATTCTTCAAATTACTATTATATTAAATACTATAGTAGTGAATAGAGTTCACTACAGAGAATTATACATAACGTTTTTCCATATAGGAATACAAATAATTAGATCTTATTGAAGCCCTTAAAGAGGTAAACTTAAAAAAATATGAGTTTTCTTACTTTCCCTTCTGTTTCTTATTTACCTTTTCATGTTTCTCTTGATTTTTGTGGTTGCATATCGAACTTTCCATTTAGTCCTGGTCTTTTCCGTGCAAATACTTGGAAATCTTCTATCTTGTTGAATGCCCATACTTTCCCCTGGAAGTATATAGTCAGTTTTGATGGGTAGGTGATCCTTGGTTGTAGACCCAGTTCTCTTGCCTTTCTGAATATCATATTCCAAGCCTTGCCATCGTTTAGCGTGGAGGCCTCCAGATCCAGTGTTATCCTGATTCGTGCTCCTTGATATCTGAATTGTCCCTTTCTGGCTTCTTGTAAGATTTTTTTCTTTTACTTGGAAGCTCTTGAATTTGGCTATTATATTCCTGGGAGTTGTCTTTTCAGAGTCTAGTATAGACGGTGATCTATGGACCCGTTCAATGTCTATATTGTCCTCTTGTTATAGAACTTCAGGGCAGTTTTGCTGAATAATTTCTTTTAGTATGGAGACCAAATTTCTATTAATTTCTGCTTTTTCAGGAAGACCAATGATTCTCAAATTGTCTCTTCTAGACCTGTTTTCTTGGTCTGTCAATTTCTCATTGAGATATTTCATTTTTCCTTCTATTTTATCAGTCTTTTGACTTTGTTTTATTTGTTCTTGTTGTCTTGAGAGATCATTGGCTTCTACTTGCCCAATTCTTGTCTTTAGAGACTCTTTTTCTGTTATAAGCTTTTGAGTTTCCTTTTCGATTTTGGCTGTCCTGTTTTCCAGCTGTTTGATTTTGGTCTCCAATTTGGTTATCAATTCTTTTGATTTGGGTCATCTTTTTCAAATTGCCCAATTCTAGACTTTAGAGACTGTTTTTCAGTTATAATCTTTTGGTTTTCCTTTTCAATCTGGTCAGTTCTGGTCTTTGATTTAATTGTCTCACTTTCCAATTGCGAAATTCTGCCTTCTAAACTGTTATTTTCTATCCAGATCTCTTCCATCTTTCTTATAATCTTAGATTTGAATTCTTTAAAACCTTGTGAGCCATTTTCATTTCTTTGGAAGATTTGGATATGATTACTTGTTTGTTCTCCTCTGCTGTTTGCTCTGTTGTCTGGATTTTTTCTGTGTAAAAGTTGTCGAGTGTTAAAGGTTTTTTCTTCATCTTTCTCTTCTGGGGTTCCTGAGTCTGGCTTGCCATTGTGAGCTGCATTCCCTCTCAGCTTTATCCTCACACTCAGGGTCTGTCTGCACTCTTTATGCTCCTGAGGTCTCAGGTCTAGTTTTTCTCAGGGTCAAGCCTCCTAGTGGTCCCCTTGCTTGTTCTTTTGCCTGAAGCTCCTTTAAAAGTCTCAGGACACTGTTTCCACAGTAGTGCACCACTCTGCACTGGGTCCCCACCGTGGCCATGCCTGTGTTCAGGGGTCTGTGTTCAAAGTCCGCGTGTTCTTTAGCCTCTTGGGGTCTTAAGTCTTGCTGCTCTCAGGAGCAGGCTGTGGAGCTGCTAATGACTTAATGGGTGCCCCCAACTTGCTCTAAATCTTTTGCACTGACTTTGGGTCTGTAGGTGGTGTGCTTGTGGGGGAGTGGGTTGCTCAGCTCCCATTTTAGTGAGAGTTAATTCACCCCTTTATAGCATGTAAGTGCCCCGATTCCACGTACCTTCAATGCTGTGCCCTGTTGTGTGGTCTCTTTGTTCATCCAGTTTTGTTTTTATGTCTTCTTGAGGAGTTCTATATGGTGGGTTAGGAGAGGTCAAGCAGCTGCTTTTTACTCTGCTGCCATCTTAATCCAGAAAAGCCCTGTGCTTTATTTTAATTATGAGAAAGAAAACTCCTGGTCATCTCTTCAGGCTCTAGAATTCATATTCAGGGACTTCAACCATTTTTGGGTTTTGTCCCTTTAGAAACAGAAAAGGTAGATAGAGGGGGCAATGGTTAGGCTAGGATTGGGGGGTGATATTGAAGGTGAGTGGGGCTTGGTGCTTTGGGCATTTTGTAATGATGGCTGTTTTGTATCATTTGATTAATTTCAAAAATAGATAAAAAGGAAAAAAAAACTATCAGAGAAGGCTTGATCACCCTTAATAATATGTAGAATAAAAATTATTTCAAAGAAGTTGATTAAATCTCTAGCTCTTCTACAAAACTGGGAAGTTCATCTATGATAATGGATTTGAGTTTAGAAGAGTCATCACTAGCTTAAATTCTGCCTGAAGAATGCTGCATTTCCTAGAATTTTTTTCTCAGCATCCTAGTGCTAAGAAACACTTTTCATAGAGTCATACCTCACTTATAATTATTACATATACATGACTATGAGGGTAGAACTGATTAATGCAATGCAAGGTGGCTAACAGAAACTTTTTGCTTCTGCAATTTCAAATGGTCACATAAAGGCAGTAAGAGGTTTTAGAATCTTCAGAGAGACAGTTGGAAACTTGAAGCTATAAATAGGACTGAAGAGGGAAGGAATTATTTTCTTTTATTTCTTGAGGGAAATGTGGGCATCCAACTTGGCAGGAAGTCCTTACACAAGACATCTTGCAGCCGTCAGTTTCACTGGCAGGGAGGAGCCCTTTCGACTCCTCCCTCAAGGGACTTTAGAAACTAACAAGAGAAAAACCCCAGCCTTGATCTAAATATTTCTTACTATCCTAATTCCTCCCTGTATTCTCTGTCTCAAGCTTCAGTGAATAAACCTGTTTCAGCTGCCCTCCTACATATTCCATTGCCCTTATCTCCTATACACTTTCTCTTACCTTCATTCCTCCTCCAATCACCTTATAATCATCTATTTCCCCTTTATCCCTCCTCAATACCCAAATTGCCTTGAGACCTGCTCATAGATTACCTATTTTTTGATAACATTAATAATTTTGTAATAATTAGAAAATACATATAAATCTTTTATATATGTTAACTATAAATGAAGAAAGGAATACGAAATGTTTCTACTTAGAATATTAATGTCTTCAGAGTTTACTGAGGAGACTAAACAAAACAAAACAGAACAGAAGTTCTGATGAAATTGGTTCTGATCTGAGTTTTTGAAGGGGAAAGAGAAGTCAAAGTAAAAGGAATACACTAGTGTGGAAAACAGGAAAAACAGGATAAAATATGCTATTTCTTATAATTGGAGAGCATACGAAGAAGAGCAAGCAAACATGGAGGAATTGGGGGTGGAGTTTAAAATGAACTACACTGCTCTAAAGTAGACAAGTAAGGGCTGAAGCACACAAAGAGACTCCTAGGCATGCCATTAAGTTTAGAAATGTATCAAAGTCAACAGAGAAGCATGGAAGGATTAAAAAAGTTGGCTTAAGCAAGGAAAGCAAAGTTCTTTTATCCTGAAAGGGTGATAAACACAAAAAAGGGAAAGGAAGGGAAGGGGAAAGAAGGAAGGGAAAGAGAGGAAAGAGAAAGGGAAATAAGGAAAAGTAAGAGAGGGAAGAGAAGAGAAATAATTAAAATTTAAAAGGAGGGTTATAAATTAGGATATGACAAAACTATAGCATATGAATTTAATGGAATAGTATTGCCAAAAATAACATAAAAAGATATCTTCAAAGATTTCTTCATAATATGAAGTGATGTACAGTGAAGTGAGTGGAACTGGGAAAATGATTTCTTCCAAGAGAGAAAGTTGTTGTGAGATATTGAAGAGCAGAGTTACATAGTCTAAGAAGAATGTTGATTTAAGCAAGAAAATATTAGGGAACTGAAGAAGAAAGGCTGGAGACAAAATGTTGAGAGAACAGAGGGTTATGGTACTCCAGCTGTGAAATGGCCAAGGCCTGGACCTGAGGTTTGGCACAAAAGACAAAAATAAAGGGAAGAATCTAAGTGTTATTTGCCAAGGAAGACATGTGAATTAGTGTCAATATAGGAATTGAGTCAAGTTCTTTGGACTTCCTATGGGTTCCTCAGTTTCCTAAATGCACGTTATTCATTTGGGAAAGTGACCTTTTGCCCTTACTCAGAGTGATTCCCAATTATTTACTTCCTATTATAATGTTACATTTTAATGGGAATCAAACCGAGAATTCCTGCACTAACAGGAATATTTTCTTTCCCACTGTGTAAAGCAGCAACTTGAATACAACCAACAATCAAGTTCTTCTCTACTTCTATGCCAGTGCCAAAATCCTTGAGAAGGCAAATAGGAATTTTAACTAAGCATAGATTATTGAAAAAGGTTATTCTGTCTGACAAGTTCAGAAATATGAGGTCATTGTTAATGTAGTCTGCTTGTTGTCCATGGCTTTTTCATTCACATGAAAGCATTTGTTCTCCCTTCTTAGCCTCATACCTTCAAATCCCTAGCTTCCCTCAAAACAGCTCAGGTGCTGCCTCTACACATTACCTTCCTTGACTCTCTTTCAAACTCTCTTCCAAGCTATCACATTGTCCTCCATGGAAAGTCTAGGTGTTTATTTTAGATAGTAGAATTATAGATTTACAGGTGGCAAGGAACTTAGATTTTTATTCAAATACCAATATTTTACCATTTACAAAATGTTATTTCAAAGAGGGTTTTTTTATTTGCCCGAGTCACCTAAGTCCTGGGAATCCTGAAGCTCTATACTTTTAGCATATTATACCTTTTTTATCTTTTAAGTTATATTTTCTTTTTAATTATAACCCCAACCATTAAAAACATTTCAAAAGCAGCAGAAACTCTAGTTCTAGTGATAAGAAAAGAAAAAAAATTATGGTATTAAAACAGGAAGGAGAAAATAAAACTATTTTTATGTGTATTTTATATAACAAAAGGTCAGGAATATTAAGGAATGCAGTGAAAAAATGAGAAGAAAGATATCCTAGCTGTACCAAGTCTTAAATTGTGTTGAAAAGAAGTAATCATCAAAATAATCTGGTACCAGTTAAGAAATTGAATAGATAATGAGTGAAATAGATGAGGTACCCAACACAAAGTAATAAATGAGCACAGTAATCAAGAATTTAATATATGCACAGATCCCAGATTTGGGGACAAGATTTTACTATTTGACAAAAATTGCTGAGAAAAGTGGAAAACAGTTTGGCAGAAACTGTGTATAGACCAATATCTCAAATCACAAAAGTAGTTAAAGTCAAAATGCTTTGATTTAGAAATAAAGGCTGATATAAGCAAATTGGGGGGGTCACAAAGTGCTTATATATGTTATATATTACCTTCAGATAAGGGAATAATTTATGTTCAAACAAGGACAGAGAGTATTACAGCATGTAAAATGGATCATTTTGATTGTGTTTAATTAAAAAGGGGTTGCACAAGCAAAACCAAAGCATTAAGGTAAGAAGAAAAGTAGGAAGCTGAGGAAGGTTGCACCAAGTTTCTCTGATAAATGCCTAATGTCTAACTATATAGAGAAGTGAACCAAATTTATGAGAATATGAACCATTCCCCAATTGATAAATAGTTAAAGGATATGAACAGGCCATTTTCAGAAGAAATCAGAGCTATCTATAATCATATGAAAAAATGCTCTAAATCAGTATCAATCACTGAAATGGAAATTAAAACAACTCTGAGGTACAACCTCATAACTATCAGATTAGCTAATATGACATAAAAGGAAAATGATAAATGTTGTAGGGAACACAAAAAAATTGGGATCCTAAAGCAAATGCAAATAAAAAATTCTATTCACTTCCCTAGAAAGAACTAAAGATCGAAGTATGCTTTTAAAATTGTTTTTACTTTTTCTCTTTTGCAATGTGGTTAATATAGAAATATGTTTTGCATGATTTCACATGTATAATCTATGTCAAAGTACTTGCCTTCTTGAGATGAGGGAGGGAAGAAATGTAGAACTCAAAAATTATTTTAAAATAAGATTTTAAATGTGATTGGGAAAAATAAAATAAAAACATTTCTAAAAAACATTTTGAAATACCAAGAAAACTAAAAAGTGTCTTGAATAAGTATGAATTTCTTCACATGTAGTTCATCAATAAGCATACATGTGTATATATGTATTATAATTGCATGGATGCATATGCATACAAATTTTTATGCTTTTGAAACAACCTATACATAGATACATGTGTATGTATATGTATTTATATATGTATATATAGTAAATGCTTTGGTGCTATTTTATCAAGTGTTTAGCTTGCCCTTAGTTTCTGACATAATACAAGGCAATAAGGTATTCCGAGGAACTTAGTAGTAAAGAAGCTCAAATTTTCCTACCTTTTGAATTTAACAATGTAAATTTATATTTCTATTTTACAGATGGGAAAACTGAGAACCCTAAAAATGTGACTTTTCTAGACTCATAGGTAACTATGTTATTGGAACAAGATATCTCAGATAACTGTTAGCCATGTTTTAGATTAAAAAAACTAATTAATTACTAAATTCCTTTCTTTGGTCTGGAAGAAACAAAAGAGAGGAAGAATATTCAGTGGTTTTAGGGAAACTTGTTGGCATTTACAAAATATTTCCTGAATAATTTCATACCAGTTGCACCAAACAACCAATAGACTTCATTGTATAGGCAACATTCCTCTAGTCTATGTACTATGTGTAATGCAAATAAGCCTAAAGAGACAGCAGAATGAACATTGCCATTATACCCAAGGCAGGTCACTGTGGTCCAAACCTAGGTGAATGACAATTACTGACAGTATCTTAATTATACTAGAAAGAACAAACATGTAGACGCATGCACACACACACGTACATTAAAATTAAATGAAATATGCTTTTCCCAATCAATTTATAATTTTTCTTGTTAGCCTCAGCTAAGAATACTGCAATCTTTCCCTCTTCTTTTTAATAGGAACAATATTCATGATATATACAGAGAGAAAGACAGAGAGAATGAGAGCATATTGAGGTTGAAAAAAATACTTTATATACTCTATCTCACTGGATTCTTCTTAGATCAATTTGTTATCTTTATTTTAAAGATGAGGAGCCTAGGACACAGAAAAGTTAAATGATTTGCCCTGGGGTGCACAGCTAGTATATGTTGAATGTGAGATTAAATTCTAAGTCTCCCTGATGCCAGGTCTCTTGCTGAGGTCTCATCCTGAAATTTTCCTTGTGTCTGGGTCATCCTTGCACTGGAGCAGTCAACTTTTCCACAGCCTACTCCATAATGTATTCATCCAGAATTCTTGGCTCGCTTCTCTCACTAGTGATTCCCTCCTGGAGCTGTCATTTTGTAAAAAGGCCAAGGATCACTTTAATTATAAATGCAAAAAAACTAACACTAGTATTAAAATAAATCTTGGTTTGGATCTTACCCTGACTGATAAGGCAAACTTGGGGGTGATTTTTATTTTTATTTATATTTATTTTTATATGCTAATTTTATTCAGCATAACAAGGCAACTGGGTGGGGTTCAGCCAGCTCAGGACTTTTGAATTTCTGAGATTATCTATCATTCCCAGCTGAGTTGTGTAAGGATGGAATTTGTGCCAGGGGAATTCCAGATTACTCCAAAGAATTTCATCTTTTTGTCTACGAGGACAAAGGAGTAGTTTCTGGAGTATTGGTACAAACTGTAGGACAACAATTCAGACCAGTGGCTTATTATAGTTCTCATTTAGATGTGGTGGCCAGAGGAATGGCTTAGTGTCTCTGAGTGATAGGCATATTGCCCTTATGATAAAAAAGTTATCTGAATTGGTTCTTGGATGCAAGGTAACAGTTTATTCCCCACATCAAATAGAAAATATGTTTAAAAAAACAGCAATTTACAAGCCTTTATAGCTCAATGGCTATCCCAATATGAAATTGTGTTATTAGGCAATGAGAACATAACCTTGAAACATTGCAAAGAGCTTAACCCAGCCACCCAGATCCCAAATCTGCCAATGAAAGGAGAACCAGTCCACAACTGCAAAGACACTTTAGAACTAGAGCAAAAGACTAGGAAGGATTTGAAAGACACTCCTCTAGAATAGACAGACCTAAACATGTACATAGATGGTTCTTCATACATGTTTGAAGGGGAATGATACACAGGAACAGCTGTTGTAGCTCGAACAAATACACTATGGTATGCATCCTTGCCAAAACTATGAGTGCACAAGGGGCAGAAATCTTAAGTCTAACAAGAGCTCTTCAAATTTGGAAAGGCAAATGAATAAACATTTTCACAGATTCTAGATATGCTTTTACAGTCCTATATGCCACTGGACAAATCTGGAAACATAGGGGATTCATAACATCTGGAGGAAAACAAATTGCATACAGGGACACCATTCTGAAAATTCTAGAAGCAATAAAACTACCCAAAGAAGTAGCACTCATACACTGCCAGGGCCACACTCTTGGGGAAGATAACACATCATTAGGGAACCATAGGACAGACATAACAGCAAAGTATGGAGCTAGATTTGGCCCTATCCATGTTCTGAATTTCACTCTTGTGGAAGAGGACAATTTAAAACAAGCCTATAGCCCAAGGGAAGTCCAGGACTGGAAGAAAAATCTAGGGGCCAAACTAGTGAATGGCATATGATTCTCTGAGCTAGGCAAACCCATCTTGCCAAAAGCTCTATACTACTCAGTGTGCAATGCCATTCATGAAAAATGACATTATGGCACCCAGACATTAATTGATTCAGTATGACGTTCCTGATTAGCACCTGGAATCTCTCCCTATGCCATAGGAGTTTAACAAAAATGCAAGATCTGTTTGCAATTCAAGCAGGGAGTTTGTAGGAAAAAAGGTCTTGGAGGCTGATCTTTGGCATACATTCCATTTGAATACTTGCAAACAGACTATATGCATGCCCAAACATAAAGGATTCAAATAAGCACTTGTCATAATTGAGCAGTTAACAAGGTGGCCAGAGGTTTTCCTTGCCAAAAAGAACAATGCAGCATTTGTGATAAAATCCCTACTGAAAGAAATCATTCCTAGATTTGGCATACCCAACAGTATCGGCTCAGATGGAGGGAGTCATTTTACACATGCAATACTCTGAGAAGTCTACAAGAATCTAGGAATAAAAGGGAATTATCACACCATTTATCACCCTGAACATGCTGGGCAGGTGGAAAGATTCAACAGAGAAATAAAGACACTCATTGGCAAAGTCTAAACAGAATCTCATCTAAAGTGGAGAAATGCTTTGTCAATAGTGTTATGGTATCTGAGAAGCAAGCCTAGTGGGGACTTACTTCTTTCCCCATTTGAAATACTATATGACCAACATGATTGGCAAGGGAGAGATCACAAAACCCCATATGTCTCAATGCTGGGTATAGATTGTGAACTGCATAAATATATCCAGGCCCTGCAACAAAGACTCACAGAACTCCATGATCTTGGTTTGATTCAACAGAGAGTTCCCCTTGATTAAAACTTCCATAATTTAAAACCAGGAGACAAAGTGTACTTAAGAAACTTCACAAGAAAATCAGTAACAGACCCCAAATGTTTAGGACCCTATCAAATTTTGCTCACTACCCCTACAAGTATAAAAGTAGAAGGAAAAGATTCGTTGTTCCACGTGACCCATGTGAAACCTGAAAAGAAACATACAAATGCAGAACACCCAGAAACAGTTCAAGACAGACAAATTATAGAAAGTGCTGAGGACTGAGAATTGAAATTCAAAATCATTGCAAAACACAAAATCTTTGCAAAACATCTGAAAGTGCATATAACACACACACACACACACACACACGCACGCACGCACACAAACAATTGATTGACATTACTGACAAAGCATCACAGTCCACACTGTTCTTGTATCCGGACCAGAGAGCCCATCCAACAACATGTATGATGACAGACAACATGTGACAGAGAAACAGAGAAGGGGAAAAGCATCAAGAGAAGAAAAGGAAATTGAGAAAATCACCAAGAAGAAAGAAGCAAGGAAAGAGTACTTGAAAAGACATTGTGAAAAACTTTTGAACTTTGAACTTTGCAAAAAAATGGGCAATTGCACAAAGAAGAGGACAGAAGGAAACAATTTACATAAGACTGGTGTGGAGATACCACAAAAACACAAATTAACTTCACACTTTAGGGAAAATGCAACCACAGTACATAGCATCAAGATACAAGAGAAATCTACAGACAACATGAAGAAAATTGACAACTTTGAAAACAAGAGTGAGTATTTTGCATGCACAGTACATAAATAGAACACAAACAACACAAAACTGATATCTAGTTGAGACTTTGTGTAAATAAGTGAGTGTCTGAAGATTGTGTAAATATAAAATATATATATATGTCTATAATGTAAATAGTTGTAAGTTCCATAAGATTTTAATCACATAAGAAAATCAAGCAATTTTCTTGTCTAGTTAACATTGATATGCAGAACTAATGTTTGTACAAATGTATAATAGTGTAAATAATGAAAATTTTACATATACCTGTAATATAGGTTTGAAAAGTAGAGTAGAATTGTAAGTAATAGTCCCATTTAGATACTGAATCATACTAACAATTTAGCAGATGTTTGGGAAAGTGGAGAAAGGACTAGGGAAGTTCAAAAAATTTTTAGCAAGCTCTTGCAGGGAAAGCATAAGAATAAAATACATAATTGTTGTTGGATAGATAACACACTAAAATAGATTCTCAATATAAAAACTAACATTGCATTTAAAACATAGGTAGTTTAAACATAATTTGATAATAGCTAAGAATAATAAGATAATTGTATTACATTACATTATAGACATATATTAAAAGTAAAAACAAGTTAAAATTCTGTTAAAATCATAGATGGGTTGAATAATAACTTAGAACATTTTAAGGTTAAGAAAATTGTTACACTGTAAACTTAGACATTGTGTTCAATGGAAAATTTTTTGTGTTACAAAATTGTTTTATACCCTCTAAATATTGTTATATAAATTGCAAACCTCATCCCTCTACCAACCTCTCCAAAACCCATCTTAGAATAGGAATAGATAGATAATTATTATAGTGATAAGACAAGATAAGGATTTATTATTTTGGAGGAGGGGGAACATAAGATATAATAGGAAATAGTGATGCATGAATTAAGTGGGACTTAGTCCCAACACACAAAACTGGGATACTGTAAGGATGGAATTTTTGCAACAGGAGGGGACAGAAGGAGCCAAAGAAAGAGCAACTGACGGTTGGTGACAGTTGGTGATGGTTGAGACCATGAGAGGAATTCTGGGTAATTCTCGAGAGGAAGAAGGGGAAGGGAGGACTTCCAGCAGAGGACTGAAAGAGGGAAGAGGAGAACATTTCAGCCCGGATCCAGTCCTGAGGGTTTCCTGAGGATCTTTTTCTTGGACATTGAAGCCCCAATTCCCTGGTCAAAGGCATTCCATCGCTTCTCACCCATCAAGACTTCAACAAATGAGTTAGCTAAGTTTTGGGACTCCATTTTGGAAGTGATCTCTTAGCCTCCTTCTCCCATTACCAAACCTTGCTGAGAGACCCTTTCCAGTTTAACTTATAATTATAGAAAGGGATAGAAAATAGAACAATAGCAATAGAATCTGAAGGAGAAGAGACAGGAGGAAACGCTTAGGAGTGGGAACCCCAAAGGTTCCCTCCTGAGTGAGAAACTCCATAGGAATAGAGAAAAGGGCACCCCAAATCCCTCTGCCCTTCACCCCTTTCCCCAATCCCTGAATTGTGATTAATAAAAGCAATTCATTAGTCAGATCACGTTCCAGAGTGCCTGAGAGACAATGATGGGGAAGGGAACCACAGCTTGGTCTGGCTGCCTCCACCTTGGAGCCAGACCACCCACTGTGAAGTTGGATAACCTCAGGGGAGTCTTGCGTGAACCCTGCTCTCATTCAGAATAGTATTGGGGTACCCAATACCTCATATTATAGAGAAGCCTTGTCCCCAACTCCGGTGGGGCAGCACGACTATCCAGGTCACCCAGTTTAGGGGTAATACCCCCTCGAAGTGTCCCAGGGTATATTTGGCAGAAGGGGAGAGCCAGAAGAGAGTCTCACCTCATAAACTTTCTTTCTCTCCCCTCTATCATAACATTGGTCACTGGGTCTCTTTATTATTATTGCTTAAAACATTTATTAATATTCATTTTTTACCTGTTTACATACTTTATGCCCCTACTTTCCCCTTCACCCCCCACTCTCCCCCCACCCATAGCCGATGCACATTTCCACTAGTTGTAACATGTGTCCTTGTTCAGGGCCTATTTCCATATTGTAGTTAGTTACATTGGTGTGGTAGTTTCGAGTCCACATACCCAATCATGTCCTCCTCAGCCCCTGCAGTCAAGCAATTGTTTATCTTCTATGTTTCCTCTCCTGCAGATCTTCCTCTGAATGTGGTTAGCGTTCTTTACCATAAATCCCTCAGAGCTGTCCTGTGTCATTGAATTGCTGCTAGTACAGAAGTCCATTACATACGATTTTACCATAGTATATCAGTCTCTGTGTACAATGTTCTTCTGGCTCTGCTTCTTTCACTCTGCATCAGTTCCTGGAGGTCTTTCCAGTTCACCTGGAACTCCTCCAGTTTATTATTCCTTTTAGCACAATAGTATTCCATCACCAGCATATACCACAGTTTGTTAAGCCATTCCCCAATTGAAGGGCATACCATCATTTTCCAGTTCTATGCCAATATAAAAAGAGCAGCTATAAATATTTTCATACAAGTCTGTTTATCTATGATCTCTTTGGGGTACAAACC
>NC_058135.1:6184764-6204110 GCF_016433145.1 Gracilinanus agilis | reverse complement strand
CCCTCCCTTTTTTTGTCCTCCCCACTCCCCTGCTCCCCTTGGTTTATCCCTTCTAACTTTCTCAGAAGGGTTAGATAAGAGTTTTATTTCCCAATGGATAGTATAGCTACTCTTCCCTCTCCGGGTTGATTACACTGAGAGTAAGGTTTGATTATTACCTCTTTATGCTCTCTTCCTCTCCTTCTTATAATAGTATTTGTCCCCTCTCCCTCCCATGCCCTCTTTGTGTATAATAGAATATTCTATTTTCTTATTCACTCAAGTTTCTCTTGGTGTCCCCTGCTATTTACCCCATCTTTCTCCTCCCCCACGCCATCTTAGATTATTTAGTGTTCCACCCTCACCCTGTGAATTATTCTTCTGATTACTATAATAGTGAATATTATAATGGTGAATAGAGTTCACTACAGAGAATTATACATAACATTTCTCTACATAGGAATACATATAATTAGATCTCACTGAGGCCCTTAAAAAGGCAAATTTAAAACTTATAAGCTTTCTTTCTTTCCCCTCTGTATCTTATTTACCTTTTCAGGTTTCTCTCGATTTTTGTGGTTGGATATCAAACTTTCCATTTAGCCCTGGTCTTTTCTGTGCAAATACCTGGAATTTTTCAATTTTGTTGAATGCCCTTCCCCCTGGAAATATATAGTCAATTTTGATGTGTAGTTGATCCGTGGTTGCAGGCCCAGCTCTCTTCCCTTTCTGAATATTGTATTCCAAGCCTTGAGATCTTTTAGCGCGGAGGCTGCCAGATCCTGTGTGATCCTGATTGGAGCTCCTTGATATTTGAATTGTCTCTTTCTGGCTTCTTGTAAGATTTTTTCTTTTGCTTGAAAGCTTTTGAATTTGGCAATAATATTTCTACCCGTTTTTTTCTCTGGATCGAATGTAGTGGGTGTTCTATGAATCCTTTCTATGTCTATATTGCCCTCTTGTTGTAGGACTTCAGGGCAATTTTGCTGAATAATTTTTAGTACGGAGTCCAGGTTTCTATTAATTTCTGGTTTTTCTGGAAGACCAATTATTCTCAAATTGTCTCTTCTAGACTGGTTTTCTTGGTCTGTCACTCTCTCATTGAGATATTTCATGTTTCCTTCTATTTTTTCAGTCTTTTGACTTTGTTTTATTTGTTCTTGTTGTCTTGAGAGTTCATTAGCTTCTACTTGCTCAATTCTAGCCTTTAGGGATTGATTTTTGGCTATAATCTTTCAGTTTTCAGCCATAATCTTCTGGTTTTCGGCCATAATCTTCTGGTTTTCGGCCATAATCTTTTGGTATTCCTTTTCAATCTGGTCATCTCTGGTGTTCAATTGAAAGATTCTACCTTTTAAACAGTTATTTTCTTGCCAGATCTCTTCCATTTTCCTCAAAATCTCAGTTTTGAACTCTTCCATAGCTTGTGAGGAGTTTTCCTTATTTGAGGAGGGTCCGGATACTTGTTTGTTCTCCTCCTCTGTTTGCTCGGTTGTCTGGATTTTCTCTGTGTAAAAGCTGTCGAGTGTTAAAGACTTCTTTTTCTTGTTGTTATTCTTTCTCTTCTGAACTTCCTGAGACTGAGTAGCCATCATTAGCCCAGCAGCTTCTCAGGTTTATCCTCGCGCTCAGTGTCTGTCCGCGATCTATTGGCTCCTGAGGTCTGAGTTCTGTTTTTTTCCAAGGTCAAGCCCCCTGGTGGACCCCCTTACTTGATCCTCTGCCGGAGGTTTCTTTACAAGTCTCAGGGCGCTGCTTCCACAGTCGTATACCCGTCCACACTGGTTCCCCACTTAGGCTTTAGTTCCTTGCTGTGTCTGCCTCCACCCACGCCTCCGCAGTGCCTGCGCTCTCAGCCTGCGCTCTGCGCCCAGCGTCCTACTCCCGCGCTCAGATTTCCCCTGCGTTTTTTGGCTTATTGGGGATCTAAATCTTGCTGCTCTCAGGAACAGGCCCCGGAGCTGCCAATGACTCGATGGGTGCCCCAAACTTGCTCTATTTCTTTTTAGCTGGCTTCGGAGCTATAGATGAGTGTGGAGGGTGTGGGGGTGGGGTGGTTGCTCAGCTCGCGATTTCGTGAGGGCTGTTTCACCCCTTTATAGCCTGGAAATACCTCGATTCCACGTACCTTCCACGCTGTGCCCTGTTGTGGCGTTCCTCCCTTCATCTGGACTTGTTTTTATGTCCCCTTGAGGAGTTTTGTGTGTTTCGGTCAGGAGAGGTTAAGAGTTGCTTCTTACTCTGCTGCCATCTTAACCCGGAAAATACTGGAGTTTGTTGACTTTTGCAAGCAAGTGTTGTGGACTCTGTTGGAGAGCAATCTTCCAGACTAGGCGATTGTTGGTTTTGTTGGTTTAATGAGGTTGCAGTTTCTGTAGCAAGTAGATTTTTACGGGGTGAGGTTGCTAGCCTCACACCCAACCCTCCTCCTTTTTCAGCCAGGCTTGACTCGTCCTACCCATGAACAATTAATGGTTTTCCAATTGTTGAGATCCAGTTTTATTTTTTTGGAAAGTGTTTTGTAGTTATTTTCGTATAATTGCTGTGTTTGTTTTGGTAGATAGATTCCCAAGTATTTTATATTGTCTAGGGTGATTTTAAATGATGTTTCTCTTTCTACCTCTTGCTGCTCTAATGTGTTGGAAATATATAGAAATGCTGATGATTTATGTGCATTTATTTTGTATCCTGCAACTTTGCTAAAGTTGTTGATTATTTCTACAAGCTTCTTAGTTGATTCTCTAGGATTTTTTAAGTATACCATCATATCATCTGCAAAGAGTGATAACTTAGTCTCCTCCTTGCCTATTTTGATACCTTCAATTTCTTTTTCTTCTCTAATTGCTACTGCTAGTGTTTCTAGTACTATGTTGAATAATAGAGGAGTTAATGGGCATCCTTGTTTCACTCCTGATCTTATTGGGAAGGCTTCTAATTTATCCCCATTGCATATAATGCTTGTTGATGGTTTTAGGTATATACTGTTATCTATTTTTACTTTGGCTTTGTCAGAGATCATAATAGCCACTCCTGCCTTCTTTTTTTTCATTTGATGCTCAAAAGATTTTTCTCAAGCCCTTAACCTTTAACTTGTGTGTGTCTACCCACCTCATATGTGTTTCTTGTAGACAACATATGGTAGGATTTTGGTTTCTGATCCACTCTGCTATTTTCTTCCGTTTTATGAGAGAGTTCATCCCATTCACATTCAGAGTTACAATTATCAGTTTTGCATTCACTAACATTTTTGTATCCCCCCCTAGACCCACCCTTTCTTCTTACACTATTTTCTATGAAACCAGTGGTTTGCTTTGAGCAGGTATCTTTTATCTCCTCCCTTGATTAACTTCCCTTTCTGCCCCCTCCCTTGTTATTCTCTTCTTTTTGTTTTTTAAAGGCCTAATGAATTCCCTCCCCCTTTTCTCCCCTCCCTTTTTTGACCTCCCCACTCCCCTGCTCTCATTAGGGTTAGATAGAGTGTTTCTCTTGGTTTTTGTGGTTGGGTATCAAACTTTCCATTTAGTCGTGGTCTCTTTTGTGCAAAAACTTGGAAATCTTCAATTTTGTTGAATGCCCATACTTTCTTCTGGAAGTATATAGTCAGTTTTCCTTTTACTTGAAAGCTCTTGAATTTGGCTATTATATTTCTGGGTGTTGTCTTTTCTGGGTCCAGTGTAGAGGGTGATCTATGGATCCTTTCAATGTCTATATTGCCCTCTTGTTGTAGAACTTCAGTGCAATTTTGCTGAATAATTTCCTTAAGTATGGAGTCCAAGTTTCTATTAATTTCTGCCTTTTCTGGAAGACAAATGATTCTCAAATTATCTCTTCTAGACTGGTTTTTCTTGGTCTGTCACTTTCTCAATAAGATATTTCATGTTTCCTTCTATTTTATCAATCTTTTGACTTTGTTTTATTTGTTCTTGTTGTCTTGAGAGATCATTATCTCCTAATTTTTCAATTCTAGCCTTTAAGGACTGGTTTTTGGCTATAATCTTTTGGTTTTCCTTTTCAGTCTGGTCATTTCTGGTGTTCAATTTGCTTATCAGTTCGTTTGATTTCTGAGCCTCACTTTCCAATTGCAAAATCCTGCCTTTTAAGCTGTTATTTTCTTGTGAGATCTCTTCCATGTTCTTCGACATCTCATTTTTGAACTCTTCAATAGCTTGTGAGCAGCTTTCATATTTTTGCTAAGGTTTGGATATGATTACTTGTTTGTGCTCCTCTGTTGTCTGAATTTTCTCTGTGTAAAAGTTGTCAAGTGTTCCAGAGTTTTTCTTGATAATCTTTTTCTCTTCTGGAGTTCTCGGGTTGCCATCATTAGCCCCGCCCCTTTTCAGCTTTGTCTTCACACTCAGGGTCTGCCTGTGCTTTCTAAGCTCCCGGGGGCTCTGGTCTCTTTGTCCTCGGAGTCAGGCCTCCTGGTAGACCCCGGTGTACCCCTCTGCCTGAGGCTTTTTTAGCAATCTCATGGGCTGCTTCCACAGCTGTGCTCCCCTCTGCTCCAGGTCCTCCCTCGAGGTCCAAGCCTGGGCTGGAGATCTTTATTCAAGCCTAGGGCACTGCCTTCACCCATGCAGATGCTAGAGAAAGTCTCTGTGTTAGAGATCTTTATTTTCGCTTAGGGCACTGTCTTCACCCACACAGAAGCCAGGGAAAGTCTGTGGGCTGGAGATCTTTATTCGCACCTGGGGCAATGCCTTCACTGGCTCAGACACTGGGTAAAGTCCCTGCATTAGAGGTCTTTGTCCCCACCCGCGCAGAAGCTCAGGAAAGTCCGTGCGCACCCCCCAGCCACTTGGGGTCCCTCTTCTTGCAGCACACAGTTACAAGCCCTAGGGCTGCTAGTGATTTACTGGTTGCCCCAGTCCTGTTTTCACTCTGGTGCGTTGGCCTTGGAGCTGTGCAAGGTGTGTGGTGTGGGGGGTGGGGGACGTAGGAGCTTCTTCCTCTCATGTTTTAGTGAGAACGCTTTCACCCCTTTATAGCATGGAGATTCCCCGATTCTGTGTACCTTCAATGCTGCGCCCTGTTTTGGGGTTCCTTTGTTTGTCTGGGTTCGTTTTTATTTCCCCTTGAGGAGACCTGTATGCTTCTATTAGGAGAGATCGAGCAGCTGCTCCTTACTCTGCCGCCATCTTAACCGGAAGTCTATCTGGGTCTCTATTATTACAGTTGCACAACATCGCTGGCAGAGCATATAGTATTCTTCTGGTTCTGCTCACTTAATTTTGTATCAGTTTACCTAATTCTTTCTAGGCTTTTCTGAAAGCATTCTGCTCATTATTTCTTCCTTCCTTTTTTTATTACAGTTTATTTAATTAATTAATTAATTTAGAGCCTGCTCTTCTCTCGAGGAGTCTCTGGAGGTGGGATGGTGTGGCGATAATGAAATGAAAATGAGCCAGAATGCAAGTGGAATTGTAGAGGCTGTTCTCTCTAGTGCCATCTGCTGATTTTTATTTTTATACTCTTTTTTCTTTATGATCTCATACAGGTTTTGTTTTTCTCATACATTCAAAATCACATATTAACTTTTGAAATATCATATAACTGGCATTTACTAATTATCCTATTGTGGTTAAACAATGAAGCAAGCTTGTCAAGAATTATTCATTACAGAATGGCTTAGTTGGAACTGTGTTATTTTCAGCCACCTGTAAGTTACAAAAACATCATTTCCTAGCTAAGCATTATGGTTGATTATATTTTAACTAATTAAATCAGCATATTCTTACTTTATGCTATTCATACTTATCATCAATCAAGAAGATAGTTATGGTAGTTGATTAATTAAATAAGATACGATAATATCAGTTTGGTCCAAATTTTGTTCCCATTATATTCTTTCATTTTTCACTATTTTTAAAAAGTATTTTTGATGATTCCCATTAAGATGGTGGCAGAGTAAGGAGCAGCTGCTCAATCTCTCCTAACCAAAGCATACAGGACTCCTCAAGGGGACATAAAAATGAATCCAAATGAACGAAGGAACCCCACAACAGGGCGCAGCGTTGAAGGTACGCAGAATCGGGGCATTTCCATGCTATAAAGGGTTGAAACAGCTCTCACTAAAACGTGAGAGGAAGAAGCCCCTACATCCCCCCCACACACACACCACACACCTCGCACAACGCCAAGGCCAATGCACAAGAGTGAAAACAGGATAGGGGCAACCAGTAAATCGCTAGCAGCCCCAGGGCTTGTACCTGTGTGCTACAAGACGAGGGACCCCAAGTGGCTGGGGGGGGGGGCGTGCATGGACTTTCCACGAGTGTCCACATGGGTGAAGGCACAGCCTGGGGCCGGGACAAATATCTCTAACACACTGACTTTCCCGAGCGCCTGAAGGCATTGCCTCAGGTGCGAATAAAGATCTCCAGCCCAAAGACTTTCCCTAGCTTCTGCCTGGGTGAAGGCAGTGCCCTAAGAGTGTCGGCTCTGGCAAAGGCAGTGCCCTAGGCTTGAATAAAGATCTCCAGCCCAGGCTTGGACTTCCAGTGAGGACCCGGAGCGGACAAGAGCGAGGTTGTGGAAACAGCCCCAAAGACTGCTGAAGGAGCCTCAGGCAGAGGGGCAGACCGGGGTCTACCAGGATGCCTGACCCAGAGGACAAGTAGACCAGAGCCCCAGTACCATAGAAAAGTCAGACCCTGAGTGTGAAGAAAAAGCAGAAAAGGGGCGGGGCTAATGATGGCAAGCCAAGAACTCCAGGGGAAGAAAAAGATTATCAAGAAAAACTCTGGAACACTCAACAACTTTTACACAGAGAAAATCCAGACAACAGAGGAGGATAAACAAGTATCCAAACCTTCCCAAAACAAGGAAAACTGGTCACAAGCTGTGGTAGAGTTCAAAACTGAGATTTTGAAGAAGATGGAAGAGATCTGGCAAGAAAATAACAGTTTAAAAGGCAGAATTTTGCAACTGGAAAGTGAGGCTCAGAAATCAAATGAACTGATAAGCAAATTGAACACCAGAAATGACCAGATTGAAAAGGAAAACCAGTCCCTAAAGGCTAGAATTGAACAATTAGAATCCAATGATCTCTCAAGACAACATGAACAAATAAAACAAAGTCAAAAGACTGATAAAATAGAAGGAAACATGAAATGTCTCAATGAGAGAGTGACAGACCAAGAAAACCGGTCTAGAAGAGACAATTTGAGAATTATTGGTCTTCCAGAAAAGGCAGAAAATAATAGAAACTTGGACTCCATACTTAAAGAAATTATTCAGCTAAATTGCACTGAAGTTCTACAACAAGAGGGCAATATAGACATTGAAAGGATCCACAGATCACCCTCTACACTGTACATAGAAAACTCAACACCAAGAAATATAATAGCAAAATTTAAGAGCTTTCAAGTTAAAGAAAAAATCTTACAAGAAGCCAGAAAGAGACAATTCAAATACCAAGGAGCACCAATCAGGATCACACAGGATCTGGCAGCCTCCACACTAAAAGACCGCAAGGCTTGGAACACAATATTCAGAAAGGCAAGAGGGATGGGCCTTCAGCCACGGATCAACTACCCCTTGAACCTGACTATATACTTCCAGGGGAAAGTATGGGCATTCAACAAAGTTGAAGAATTCCAAGTTTTTGCACAAAAGAGACCAGGATTAAATGGAAAGTTTGATACCCAACCACAAAAACCAAGAGAAACATGAAAAGGTAAATAAGAAACAGAGGGAAAAAAAAGAAAACTTATTATTTTTTAAATTTGACTCTTTAAGGGCTTAAATAAGATCTAATTATCTGTATTACTAGGTGGAGAAATACTATGTATAATTTTCTGTAGTGAACTCTATTCACTAGTATAATATTCACTATTATAGCAACAAGAAGAATAATTCATAGGGAGAGGATAGGATACTAAATGGTCTAGGATGACATAGAGGGTGGGAAAGAAGAGGGGAATAGTAGGGGACACCAAGAAAAATCTGAGTAAATAAGAAAAATAGGATATTCTATTACACACAAAGAGGGCATGGGAAGGGGAGGGAATAAATACTATCATAAGAAGGAGAGGAAGAGAACATGAAGAGGGAATAATCAAACCTTACTCTCAGTATAATCAACCTGGAGAGGGAAGACTAGCACAATTATCCATTCGGGTAAAAAAAAAAACTCTATCAAACCCTACTAAGAAAGTCAGAAGGGACAAAGCAAAGGGAACAGGAGAGTGGGAAGGTCAAAAAAGGGAGGGGAGAAGAAGGGGGAGGGAATTCAATAGGCCTTTAAAAATAAAAAGAGGGGAATAATAAGGGAGGGGTCAGAAAGGGAAGTCAATCAAGGGAGGGGATAAGGGACACTGGCTCAAAGCAAACCACTGGTTTAAAAGAAAATAGTGTAAGAAGAAGGGGTGGGTCTGGAGGAGATACAAAAATGTCAGTGAATGCACAACTAATAATTGTAACTCTGAATGTGAATGGGATGAACTCTCTCATAAAATGGAAGCAAATAACAGAGTGGGTCAGAAACCAAAATCCTACCATATGTTGTCTACAAGAAACACATATGAGGTGGGTAGACACACACAAGTTTAAGGTTAAGGGCTTTAGCAAAATCTTTTGGGTGTCAAATGAAAAAAAAGAAGGCAGGAGTGGCTATTATGATCTCTGACAAAGCCAAAGTAAAAATAGATATGATTAAAAAAGACAGGGAAGGTCATTACATCCTGATTAAAGGCAGTATAAACAATGAGGAAATAACACTGCTCAATATATATGCACCAAGTGGTATAGCATCCAAATTCATAAAGGAGAAAATGGCAGAGCTCAAGAAGGAAATAAATAGTAAAACCATAATAGTGGGAGATCTAAATATTCCTCTTTCAGATCTAGATAAATCAAACAAAAAAATAAATAAGAAAGAGGTAAGAGAGGTGAATGAAGTCCTAGAAAAATTAGATCTAATTGATATGTGGAGGAAAATAAATAGTAACAAAAAGGAATACACCTTCTTCTCAGCTGCACATGGCACATTCACAAAGATTGATCATGTAATAGGACATAGAATCATTGCAAACAAATGCAAAAGAGCAGATACAATAAATGTAACCTTCTCAGATCATAATGCAATAAAAACAATAATTAGTAAGGGCACCTGGACAGGCAAATCAAAAACCAATTGGAAATTAAACAATATGATTCTCCAAAACCAATTTGTCAAAGAAGAAATAATAGAAACAATCAATAATTTCATTGAAGAGAATGACAATGATGAGACATCCTACCAAACTCTGTGGGATGCAGCCAAGGCAGTACTCAGGGGGAAATTTATGTCTTTGAATGAATATATTAACAAATTAAGGAGGGCAGAGATTAATGATTTGGGTATGCAACTCAAAAAATTAGAAAGTGAACAAATTAAAAACCATCAGGTGAAAACTAAATTAGAAATACTAAAAATTAAGGGAGAAATTAATAAAATTGAAAGTAAAAGAACTATTGAATTAATAAATAAGACTAGAAGCTGGTATTTTGAAGAAATAGATAAAATAGACAAAGTACTGGTCAATCTAATAAGAAAAAGGAAAGAAGAAAGCCAAATTGACAGTATCAAAGATGAAAAGGGAGGCCTCACCTCTAATGAAGGGAAAATTAAGGCAATCATTAAAAACTATTTTGCCCAATTATATGGCAAAAAATAGAGCAATCTAGGAGATATGGATGAATATTTGCAAAAATACAAATTGCCTAGATTAATAGCAGAAGAAATAGAATACCTATATAGTCCCATATCAGAAATAGAAATTGAACAAGCCATCAAAGAACTCCCTAAGAAAAAATCACCAGGACCTGATGGATTCACAAGTGAATTCTATCAGACATTCAAAGAGCAACTAATCCCAATATTATACAAATTATTTGATATGATAAGCAAAGAAGGAGTCCTACCAAATTCCTTTTATGACACAAATACGGTACTGATTCCAAAGCCAGGTAGACCAAAAACAGAGAAAGAAAACTAAAGCCAATCTCCCTGATGAACATAGATGCAAAAATCTTAAATAGAGTATTAGCAAAGAGACTCCAGCAAGTAATTAAGAAGATCATCCACCATGATCAGGTGGGATTTATACCAGGAATGCAAGGATGGTTCAACATTAGGAAAACCATCCACATAATTGACCATATCAACAGTCTAACAAAGCAAAATCACATAATTATCACAATAGATGATGAAAAAGTCTTTGACAAAATACAACATCCATTTCTATTGAAAACATTGAAAAGTATAGGAATAGAAGGACCCTTCCTAAAAATAATAAACAGTGTATACCTAAAACCATCAACAAGCATTATATACAATGGGGATAAATTAGAAGCCTTCCCAATAAGATCAGGAGTGAAACAAGGATGCCAATTATCACCTCTATTATTCAACATAGTACTAGAACACTAGGAACAGCAATTAGAGAAAAAAAGAAATTGAAGGTATCAAAATAGGCAATGAGGAGACTAAGGTATCACTCTTTGCAGATGATATGATGGTCTACTTAAAAAACCCTAGGGAAACAACTAAGAATCTTCTGGAAATAATCAACAACTTTAGCAAAGTTGCAGGATACAAAATAAATGCACATAAATCATCAGCATTTCTATATGTCTCCAACACATTAGAGCAGCAAGAGGTAGAAAGAGAAACATCATTTAAAATTTAGACATTATAAAATACTTAGGAATCTATCTACCAAAAGAAACACAGCAATTATACAATAACAACTACAACTACAAAACACTTTACAAAAAATAAAACTAGATCTCAACAATTGGAAAACCATTAATTGTTCATGGGTAGGACGAGCTAACATAAAAAAATGAACATTCTACCCAAATTAATTTACCTATTTAGTGCCATACCTATCAAATTACCAAAAAAACGTCTTTACTGAATTAGGAAAAACTATAACAAATTTCATTTGGAATAACAAAAGATAAAGAATGTCAAGGGAAATAATGAAAAAAATGTGAAGGAAGGGGACCTAGCAGTACCAGATATTAAACTATACTATAAAGCATCAGTCATCAAAACAATATGGTACTAGCTAAGAGATAGAAGGGAGGATCAGTGGAATAGACTTGGGGTTAATGACGTCAGCAAGATCGTGTACGATAAACCCAAAGAGCCCAACTTTTGGGAAATGAATCCACTATTTGACAAAAACTGCTGCAAAATTTGGAAAATAATATGGGAGATATTAGGTTTAGATCAACATCTCACACCCTACACCAAGATAATTTCAGAATGTTTGAATGACCTGAATATAAAGAGGGAAACTATAAATAAGTTAAGTGAACACAAAATAATATAACTGTCAGATCTCTGGGAAAGGAAAAATTTTAAAACCAAGCAAGAGTTAGAGAAAATTACAAAATGTAAATTAAATGGTTTTGATTATATTAAGCTAAAATGCTTTTGTACAAACAAAAATAATGTAGTCAAAATCATAAGGGAAACAACAAATTGGGGAAAAATCTTTATAACAAAAAACTCTGACAGGGGTCTAATTACTCAAATATACAAGAAGTTAAATCAATTGTATAAAAAATCAAGCCATTCCCCAATTGAAAAATGGGCAAGAGACATGAATAGGCAATTTTTAGGTAAAGAAATCAAAAATATCAATAAGCACCTGAGAAAGTGTTCTAAATCTCTAATAATTAGAGAAATGCAAATCAAAACAACTCTGAGGTATCACCTCACACATAGCAGATTGGCTAAAATAAAAGAAGGGGAGAGCAATGAATGCTGGAGGGGATGTGGCAAAATTGGGACATTAATGCATTGCTAGTGGAGTTGTGAACTGATCCAACCATTCTGGCTGGCAATTTGGAACTATGCTCAAAGGGCTATATAAGAATGCCTGCCCTTTGATCCAGCCATACCATTATTGGTTTTGTACCCCAAAGAGATCATAGATAAACAGACTTGTATGAAAATATTTATAGCTGTGGTTTTTGTGGTGGCAAAGAACTGGGAAGGGAGGGTATGCCCTTCAATAGGGGAATGGCTGAACAAATTGTGGTATATGCTGGTGATGGAATACTATTGTGCTAAAAGGAATAATAAACTGGAGGAGTTCCAGGCGAACTGGAGGGACCTCCAGGAACTGATGCCGAGTGAAAGGAACAGAGCCAGAAGAACATTGTACACAGAGACTGATATACTGTGGTAAAATCGAATGTTATGGACTTCTGCACCAGCAGCAATGCAATGACACAAGACAGCTATGAGGGATTTATGGTAAAGAACACTACCCACATCCAGAGGAAGATCTGCAGGATAGGAAACATAGAAGATAATCAATTGCTTGAATGCAGGGGCTGAGGAGGACATGATTGGGGATGTGGACTCATAACAACCACACCAATGCAACTAAAAACAATATAGAAATAGGCCCTGAACAAGGACACATGTTACAACCAGTGGAAATGTGTGTCAGCCATGGGTGGGGGGATAGCGGGGGTGAAGGGGAAAGTAGGGGCATAAAGTATGTAAACAGGTTAAAAATGAATACTAATAAATGTTTTAAAAAAGTATTTTTGCTGTTCTTTCTGCTATAGGGTCAATAAGAATGCAGTTTTGGAAAGGTTATTCTGTGCTAATTTGTCATTCCCCTGTTTTCCTTGTGTTTCACTGTTTCCTTGGTCTGTGGGAGCTTGGGAACAAACCAAGGCCAGGTACATTCTTGCTGGGGAATTTAGAAACTTGTGTTAACTCACTAACTGCTGTTTTTTTTTTTTGTTTTGTTTTGTTTTGTTTTTGCTATGCTTATTCTAGGGGAAGTTTCTGTATTATGGAGGTTTGTTTACGTGTTTATTTTGGGATAATGGGTAGTCTGTGACTGGTTGTTCTTGCCTTGAACCTGCATTCTTTCCCTGTGTCTCCCTGGGGCTGAATAAAGATACTGATTGCAGTTGTTTCAATGCAAGTGAATGCTACTGAGAAAAGAGTCACATAGGGGAAACTGAGTAAGAAATTTCCATCCTCCTGACAACCTGCTTTGCTGGTTTGTCAGAGCTGGTGACGAGCTATGCTAAACGTCACAGGCTTTGATGGCTTCCTGCAGTTTATTTATTTGTTTAATTAATTTAGAGTGTTTTTCCATGGTTACATGACATGTTCTTTCCTTCCCCTCCTCTCAACTCCCCTCCCATAGTCAACAAGCAATGCCACTGGGTTTTACATGTGCATTGATCAAGACCTATTTCCATATTATCAATATTTGTATTTGGGTGATCATTTAGAGTCAACATCCCCAATCATATCCCCGTCAAACCATGTGATCAAGCAGTTGTTTTTCTTCTGTGTTTCTGCTCCCGCAGTTCTTTCTCTGGATGTATATGGCATTCTTTCTCATAAGTCCCTCAGAATTGTCCTGGATCATTGCATTGCTGCTAGTAGAGAAGTCCATTACTTTCGATTCTGCCACAATGTATCCATCTGTGTGTATAATGTTCTCCTGGTTCTGGTCCTTTCACTCTGCATTAATTACTGGAGGTCTTTTCAGTTCACATGGAATTCCTCCAGTTCATTATTCCTTTTAGCACAATAGTATTCCATCACCAACAGATTCCACAATTTGTTCAGCCATTCCCCAACCAAAGAGCATCCTCTCATTTCCCATTTTTTTGCAACCACAAAGCTGCTCATTATTTCTTATATCATGATAGTATTCCATCACAATTATACACCTAAACTTGTTCAGTCATTCTCTAATTAATGGGTGTCCCTTCAATTTCCCCTTTTTTCCCACCCCCAAAATAGTTGCCATAAATATTTTTGTACATATATGTCCTTTTCTTTTTCCTTTGATCTCTTTAGGATACAGACCCAGTCATGGCATTGCTGTGTAAAAGAATATGGACAGTTTTATAGACATTTAAGCATAGCTGCAAATTATTCAGCAGAAATGCTGGATCAGTTTACAACTCAAAAAACAGTACATTAGTGTTTTAATTTTGCTGCATGTCCTCCAAAATTTGTCCTTTTTCTTTTCTGTCATCTATAGATAGTCTAACAGATGTGAGGTGGTAGTTTGAAATTGTTTTAATTTTTATTTTTTTAATCAATAGTGATTTAGAGCAGTTTTCACATAATTTATAGTTTTGATTTCTTATTCTGACAACATCCTGTTCATATTCTTTGACCATTTATGAACTGGAAAATGATTCACATTCTTAGAAATTTGATTCAGTTCTCTACCTATTTGAGAAATCAGTTCTTTTCCTTCTTATCTTGGCTGCATTTGTTTTGATTCTGCAAAAAATTTTAACTTGTAATAAAATAACTCATTTTACATCTTGTAACACCCTCTCTTTCTTGTTTTGTGATAAATTTCCCCCTTATTCTTATATTTGATAATAAAATATTTCCTACTCCCCTAATTTGCTTATGGAATCAGGCTTTATTTCTATATCCTGTGTCCATTTTAAGATTGTGTTGCTATGTGGTTCTTACAACAACAGTTTTTAAAAACAAATAATGAATTCTTGTCCCCATATCTGGGATTTGTGTTTTTATCAAACATTAAATTATTATGGACATTTACTACTGTGTACTACTGATGTTTTGGGTATCTAATCTATTCCACTCATTCACTGTGTACTGTAGACAAACTTCAGACAAAAATATGTTTAGACCATAATTTTTCAGTATATATCACAATAATTCCAAGTAGATACTTGATAAATACCACAACATTTCAAAAATTTGGGTGAAGAGAATAAAAATATTTTTTCACAATTATATTTAAAGTAAATTTCTTATTCAAGCAAAAGCTAGAGGTGCTAATCAGTCCTAACTCCAATCTGTCTGCATCTTCTTTCATTTTCCCCAAATAATATCAAACAATTTGTCTACAGTACAGGTCTACCATGTTACTCTCCTGCTCAAGAAAATTCAATTGTTTCATAAGCTTTATGATAAAATAATCTCTCATTCCTCTCAGTTCTTAATATTCTCCCCTCATTAAATTATCTCTATTTACTTATCTGTTTATATGTTATATTCCTTCAGAAAAACAGAAACTCTTTGAGGAGACAGACACTTTTTTGGTTTTTGTATTCCCAGGTTCACCACCACAATATCTTGCATATATTAGATGCTAAATGAATGTGAAATTAAACAAAATTGAATGAGGGGAGCCCTTTTTATTTTAAGGCAGAAATTACAGTTGTCTATATGGTAGCATATGTTAGGATATGCTCTTTTCACTGCTGAATCAAGTATGACTGTGTAATTGGAATGTTTTAATAAGTCTCTTCATTCTAGCTAACGAGAATCATGGATGGCAGGCAAAATTCTGCCTCATCATCCAATATACACTTCCTAAAACCTTTGATTGGAACCCTACATGTACTATTGTTCAGAGTTTTTATTGCTTTGTTTTAATATGTGCATTCAGAAAGAAAACTCATATAGATTGGTTTTTAATTTTTACTTTGGGGGCACGAGAGAGAAGTTATTGAATTAGGTGCCACAGTGCATAAAGTGCTCTTAGTTTATGAGAGAATATGTTAATGTGTAGAATTTGTCATTTTGTTTTTTAAATACTGATACCCTAAATTAAGCTTTGTCCATTTAATAAATTTTTTTTAACTTTGCATGTAGAGAGCTCCTAGATATTTGTTTTTTGTTTGGTTTGGGTTGGTTTTCCCCTGGTATGTGAGTAAATAAATATGCTTTTCATTCAAAGCAGACAGTTAAGTTTATGTTTTTCTTTTCACATAATTTTTTTTGTACAGCCATTATTAAGAACCTACCAGATGTAAGACACTTTCTTAGGCTCTGGAGAAATAGAGATGAAAAGGAAAATCCCTTCGCTTAAGGAGTTTAGAATTAATTTGAGGAAACAACATGTGCACAGATAAGTAAACGTTATATGTATATACATAGATATATGCATATATGATATATGCACATTTTGTTAGTTAACATTTATTAAGCACATACAGTCAAGCAATGTGCTAAGTTATGGAGGTACAGAGAAAGGCAAAAAAAGGCCTCTACTCTCTAATGAGATTGTTTAACATCTAATGGAGGAGACAACATGCCAGCAATAAGGTACAAAAAAAGCTAGGGTGTGCAAGGTGTTCAGTGAAGATAAGGACCCCTGGTGTGAGGGTCTGTTGGACCCCTTTCAGGGATCCTTTTCTTTCTACCTGCTACTGAGTTCTCATCTATGACCATGCTCAGAGAACACATTCTAGTAAGGCATCTTAGCAGATGAGTTAAACTAGGTTCAGATAACCATCAGGACTCCAATCTGTCAATGAATTAGTAGGTATATGTCCTAGGCATGTGAAGACTTTCTCCAATGGAAGAGGGGGGATAAGAATAATTTGTTCCAAAGGCCACAAAGGCAGAGGAAGCAGATACTATAGAGCACTTATAGCTTACCTAGACATTGAAGATGCCAAGGTCATCCACTGAATCCAGAACCATCACCAATTATCTTTTTTTTTAAACCTTTATCTTCCATCTTGGTCAATACTTTGTATTGGCTCCAAGGCAGAAGAGTGGTGAGGGTAGGCAATGGGGGTCAAGTGACTTGCCTAGGGTCACACAGCTGGGAAGTGCCTGAGGCCAGATTTCAACCTAGGAACTCCTATCTCTAGGCCTGGCTCACAATCCACTGAGCTACCCAGCTGCCTCCTATCACCAATTATCTTGAAATTTATTTTTATTTATAGCCACGCTCTCTGTGGTGGCAAAAAACTGGAAAACAAGGGAATGCCCATCAATTGGGGAGTGGCTGAACAAATTGTGGTATCTGTTGGTGATGGAATACTATTGTGCTGAAAAGAATAATAAACCGGAGGAATTCAATGTGAACTGGCCTGACCTCCAGGAATTGTTGCAGAGTCAAAAGAGCAGAACCAGGAGAACATTGTACACAGAGAGGGATACACTGTGGTACAATCAAATGTAATGGACTTCTGTACTAAAAGCAATGCAATGACCCAGGACAACTCTGAGGGATTTATGGAAAAGAATGCTACCCACATTCAGAGGAAGAACTGTGGGAGGAGAAACATGGAAGAAAAACAACTGCTTTAACACATGGGTTGATGCAGAGATGATATGGGAAGTAAACTCTAAAGGACCACTCTAGTACAACTATCAATAATATGGAAATAGGTCTTGATCACATGAAAAAATCAGTGGAAATGCATGTCAGCTATGGGGGGGAGTTGGTGGGGAGAGAGCAAGAACATGAATCATGTAGCCATGGACAAAAATTTTTTCTAAAAAAAAATTTGTCTTGCCTCTGGACTTTGATGACTTTGAAAGAGAGTGAGGTTGATGACTTCGTGCAACTTTGCCTCACATAATGCATTTCATGCATGAGTCAAAAAACATCACCAATAATTTCATTTTGATCCTCTTTGAGTATGATGAAAGAAGAGCAAAAGTAAAGGAGTAAAGTCTTCCAGCAGATGATAAGATTATACTTGTGGCTTGAAGGAAGTCAAGGGAAGCCAGCAGGCAAAGATGATGAGGGAAGAGTATTCCAAATATAAGGCACAGTCAGAAAAAAATGCCTGGAATTGAGGATATTATGTTAGAAAGTGGGCAGATTGGGATTGACTTCATGTACAATGTAGCCCTTGAATTAAGGAGTGAATGAAGCTAGAGATTCTAAGATGCATTTTTTACTTCATATGGTAGGAGGCAGAGTTCAAATGGAAACTCTATAGTAGGTATAAGGAAGAAAGTGAATAAAGACAGAGTTAGGAAATCATGGGGCATAAATCTAAGAAGAAAACATGGGCCACTTTGGCTGGAGTATCAAATTTATTGAAGGGGAAACAATGGGAATGAAAGCCATAAAGGGTTCTCAAATCTTTGAGGGTTTATAATATCATATTTAAGAGTACCACCTTTATTTAGTAGGTAAAGAGGAGTTAGGGAGGGTTTTCAAACAGGAGAATAACATGATTAAGACGCAACTTTTTGAATATTATCATTAACAGTAGCATGCTAGAAAGATTAGAGGGGGGATTAAAAGAGAAAGGAACCATTTAGAATCTATTATAATAGTCCTCTATCACCCAGATAAAAAGTATAAAGAGCAATTTAAATGGAAAAAACAATTATAATATCCAAGGTTAGTACCAAAGTAGAGACCTGAGAAGGCACGTACTTCCACCCCTATTTCTTTGTTGAGATGGAGGACTCTGGGTGTAGAATGATGATATCAAACTTTTTGTGTGTTGGTTAGTTTTGCTGAGCTTTCCCCCTTCTTTTTAAAATTCTTCAATATAAGAGATGGATCTTTGGGAGCAAGACAGTAGAAAATGTGGCAAAAAACAAAAAGCATCAATAAAATGTATTTCAAAAATAAAACTACATAAAAATTTTAAATCAAAATCAAAGCAGCTGGGGCACCTGGGTAGCTCAGTGGAGTGAGAGTCAGGCCTAGAGACAGGAGGTCTTAGGTTCAAACCTGGCCTCAGCCACTTCCCAGCTGTGTAACCCTGGGCAAGTCACTTGACCCCCATTGCCCACCCTTACCAATCTTCCACCTATGAGAAAATACACCGAAGTACAAGGGTTTAAAAAAAATTAAAAAAACAAAATCAAAGTAACTCTGAGATATCATCTCACACCTATCAGATGGGCTAAAATGATAAAAAGGTACATTACAAATGTTGGAGGGGATACGGAAAAATAGCGACATTAACACATTGTTGACAGAACTTATCCAGACATTTTGAAGAACAATCTGGAATTATAGTGAAAGTTATAAAACTGTGTATACCTTTTGGCCCAATAATATCAACATTAGGTTCATTTCCTAAGCTGATCAAGGAAGAGACACTATATGTTGTAAAATATTTATAATTGATCTTTTTGTGGTGACAAAGAGGTTGAAACTGAAAAGATGTCTATCAATTGGGGAATGGCTAAAAGTTGTGATATATATTATGGCATACTATTGTGCCATAAGAAATAACAAATGATAAATCATCAGGAAAAAAAACACAGAAAGACTTAAATGAAGTAATATAAAGTGAGGAAACAGAACCAGGAGAATGCTGTATACAGTAACAATAATAATTTGTGATGATCAACTATAATGACTTAATTAATCAACAAGACCACTCGAAAGGCTTCATAGAAAAAGAATTAGGTGGAGTCAGTGTGAATAGAAAAGAAGAGATAAAAGATAATATAGATATAGTGGTTGGGGTAGGTGATGCTTGGTTTGGGAAAGAGAGGTTGAGTAGAAGTTTTCTCTGAACTTTATTATTTGGATAATTAGAAATACAGTCATCCCTTGTTATATTGTCCTTCACTTATTGCAACTTAACTGCATCATGATATATATATATATATATATATATAT